>NC_052153.1:48860305-49025305 GCF_902713615.1 Scyliorhinus canicula
TTCTTAAGTGAGCAGAGGGTGTACAGGCGAATGTTAGATTCTCCAGTCTCCTTCTGCTGCCTGTGTGTCAATGTTTTTCTGAGTATTAGTTACAGTCATGTGAGCTGATTCAAGAATGAGTCTGTCAGGATTCAATAGTTTGTGCAAGATGTGTGGTGTGGGAAAGTGAGGCTGGCCATAGTGGGAAGGGTAGGAGGTGCAGTGTGACAATTGGAATGGAAGGAATGAAGCGTAGGAGATGAAGGGAGGTGGCAAGGAGACTGTCAGAGACTGCCAAAGCATAATTAAGGTGATAGGTAGGGGGCGGGATTCTCCGACCCTCCACGCCGGAATCGTGCCCGGTGCGGGGGCGGAGAATAGCCGCTCACGCCGGAAATCCAGCATGATGGCGCTGCCGCGATTCTCCGCGAATCCGTCAGACTTGCGCGTGTGGTCGACGCGCCGCGGGTCGGGGGCTGTTGGAACAGGTCCCCATGGTGATTCTCTGTGGTTGGCCGGCTGAACTTCTGCCGGTGTGGTTTACATGTGGCACCTGGTACCACCCGGCGGGAGCTGGAACCCGTGACCGTGCTGGCGGTCCTGGGGGGGGGGGAGGGGGGGGGGGAATCTGACTCCGGTCGGGGCCTCAGCGGTGGCCAGGCCCGCATTCGCGGGCCACCGATCGGCGGACCATCGCGATCTGGGAGGGATCTACCTTATTCCGTTCGGGCCTGCTGTGTGGTTCCGTCAATTTGGCGGTGCCTGTGCCGACGTGGGCCGTCGTGCGCATGCGTGGACCCGCTTGCAGCCACCATGCACATGCGCGGCCGTGTGATCTGGACAGCAGGGCCCCGCCAGCAGCCGGAGCTGTGGGACGCACGCCGGTGCCCTGCCAGCCCCCTGGAAAACGGAGAATCTCCAAACTTTCGAAGAAAAAGCCCGGAGTGATTCTCGCCCGTTTTCCTGCGGGCGTGGTGACTTAATCCCCAAAACGGAGAATCCTGCCCAGGATTCTCACTGACAATACTGAAGAGGTAGTTAAACTTCATTCAGCATTGCAGTCATTCCCTAGAAGCGGAAAACCTTGAAATGACCCGGTAGTGACCAATTCCCTCTGGCCGCGGAGGTGTTTCCTGGTGGGCTTGCCGCCCTCCAAAGGCAGGATTTCAAACCCCCAGCATACCAGGGTCGCCAGCATTACATCCGGGAAACTGGAAGCCTACTTTGTAGCCCATGCAACCATTTTATGAACATTTCAATAATTCCTACTGTGGCAACCAAGATGCAGCTGCCAGTTTAGAGGGTCCAATCTGTTTGACAGTCAGATGTCTGATATCTCTGGTTGTGACAGTTCAGGTCATGGAAAAGCAACGACTGAACACAGGTTCTCTCTATGTCTGGACAGCACTAAATCAATGTTCATTCAAAGTGGAAACTGCACTTAAACCCCAGGTAAGTCTGTCAAGAGAGGGATATTAGAAGTAGTTTTATTCACTCTGCGGTTGAATCTATTTTAACCTTACGGCTCAGCAGCAAACTGTGGGCAGCTTTGGTTGTTTATCCTGTTTCCGTGGTGACAATATACCCAGCAGTTTGGCAAATCCATCTGCTTTTTCTATACAGATTACCACAGGGCCTCTGTGGCTCAGTCTAATGTGATGCAATGAGATCCAGTCACTTCAATCATTGGGTGCAGAGGAGCACGTATCCAAAATTTGGACGTATAGGTCATCACGCACGGTGTGATTTTCCAGTCTCTAAATGGGATGGCCTGGGAGTTTGGCGGGGGGTGGGAGGGGGAGGGGGGGCAGAGGATGACACGTGGACTAATTTAAGTGCTGGAAATCCCCTTCCCCCTATTAGCAGTGTTCAGCAGTGAATTTGTACAACTCGCCCTTCATTAGGAAAAAAGTGGATACAGCCGCTCCATCACCTCAGAACGTCCCAAATCCTTTTGCAGCCAATTAAGTGCTTATTTGAAGTGTAGTCAATGTTGTGATGTGGGAGATTGGTGGCAGCTGATTTGTGGCACAGTAAGATCCCACAAACGACAAAATGCTCACTTTGTCGCTCATGGTAATGATCAGGTCATCTATTTTAGTGGCGTTGGTTGGGTGGGCTACGTATTAGCCAGGATATCTCCTTGCGTTTTTTGGAAAATAACACCCTACAATCTTTTACATCTACTGTGGGGGACAGACAAAGTCTCTTACAAATGAAAGTAGCCCCAACATGGGTATAATCTGATAGCCAGGACTGAGACATGGCTGCAAGGAGATCAAAATTGGGAAATCAACATTCAGGGGCTCTTTGACTTTTAGGAGGGACAGGCAGAAAGGAAAAAGCTACGGTAGCTCTGCTAATAAGGGACAAAATAAGTACAGTTCACAGGGACGATCTAGGCTCAGAGGGTGTGGAGTCGATTTGGGTGGAAATGACAAATACCATAAGGAATGAAGAGGGTGGTAGGAGTATTGTACAGGTCCATGAAAAGTAGCTGCACTGTAGGAAAGAGTTTAAATCAAGAAATAACAAATGCATGCAAAATAACAAATGCATGCAAAAACAGCACTGCATTAATCATGGGCAACTTTACTTTTCACATGATTGGAAATGGCTGCCAAGAGAATGAATTCATAGAGTGCATTCTGGATGGTTTCTTGGAGCAATATGTTATCAAGCCAACTGGGGATTTGGCTATTTTGGATCTGGTAATGTGTAATGGGATAGTTTTAATAAATGCTCAAGGTTAAGGATCCCCGAGGAAGTAGTGATCACAGCATGATAGAATGTATCATTTAGCCTGAGTGAGAAAATTGGGACAGAAATATCAGTGTTAAACTTAAGGAAGGATGATTACGTCGGTATGAGGATGGAATTAGCCAAAGTGGACCAGTCATATAGATTAGTAGGTAAGACAATAAAAGTAAAGTCGCCACTGTCGCAGATGACCATAGGCATCTATGGTCCCCTTTGAGGGGGAGAGCTGACTGGTGGTGATTTAACCTGAGAATCACCAAAGGTCAGGCAAGGGGCAAGGTCATGAATAACCTCAGCCGGTACAGGAATTCAACCTGCGCTGTTGGCCTCGCTCTGCATTATGAATCAGCTGACTAGCACACTGAGCAGAACATGCCCCCAATGACAGTCGAGCACTGGCAGACATTTAAGGAAATAATTCATGATTCCCAGGATAAATACATCCCACTGAGGAGGTAAGACTAAGGGGGAGGAAGAACCTACCATGGATAACCAAGGAAATTTGGAGGGTATTAAGTTGAAAATGGAGCATATAAAATGGCAAAGGTTAGTGGTAGGCCACAAGAGTGAGATAGATTCAGAATGCAGCAAAGATGGACGAACGAAAAAATCAGGAAGGAGAAAATAAATTATGAGGGCAAGCTAATGAGAAACATAAAAACAAGCAATAAGAGCTTTGTTAAGTATATTAAAAGGGTTACGACCCCCTCAGGGGCCAAGGACTGTGTTCTATAAGATTCTCCACCTTTACCACAGAGTATGAACTGCCCCGGTAATTGGGGGTGTGATTTCCCCTGAACAAGGGGGAACCTCTCAGTATAAAATGCCTGACCTGGGTGCAGGTTGGGGAGAGGAGTTGATGCTTCTGTATTTATTGAGTACACCGTGGTAAACCTTTGTTCATTCCATCCTACCATGCGTTCCTGCATCTGTCCGTTGGACTCTACACTGGCGATGAGGGTGAAGTGGAGCTGCCGCAGCCATCAGCAACCCACTTTGTTCAGGCTCAGAGGGGCCTCCACTCTGAACAGAGAGATGTTTCACATCGGAAAGCTTGATCAGTTCAATGCTGGTACTGATGACTGGATCCAGTACGTCAAGCGTGTACATTATTTTTTTCGGTCTAATGCCATTATTGGGATCTGTTATCCTACTGACTACAGCCGGGAGGCCCATCTATGTGCTCATCAAAAGTCTCATCCACCCAGACAGACCCTACACCAAGTCTTTTGCCATGTTGGTAGCATTGGTCGAGGCACATCTTAAGCCGCAGCCCTCAATAGTGCTCCGCCGGTTCCGTTTCCATACGGCCTCGCGGGCCCAAGAGGAATCCAATGGTGACTTTTTGGTGCACTTGAGGATGCTCGCCGCCTCATGTGCGTTCGGGGACACACTGTCCGAATCACTACCAGGGCCTCACTGTCCAAATCACTACAGGACCGTTTCGTCTGTGGAGATACCGGCACCCAGAGGAAATTCCTTACGGAGACCCATTTACAAAAGATTCTACAAAAAGGAAGAGAGAAGTAAAAGAAGGCATTGGTCCCTTAAATAATGAAACTGATGAAGTAATTATGGGGAACAAGGAAATGGCAGAGGAGTTAAATAGATATTTTGCTTTGGTCTTTGCAATGGATACTACAAGCATCCCAAAAATAGTAAAAAAATCTAGGGGACGAATTAAACACAGCCATCACCAGAGAATTAGTTTTAGGCAAACTGATGAGGCTAAAGGCGAACAAGTCCCCTGGACCTGATGATTTGCACACCGGGATCCTAAAGAGGTAGCGACAAAGGTCTTGGATGCATTGGTACTCATTTTCCAAAGATACCGAGATCCGGGTTCGATCCCGGCCACCGGACCTCTGCACTGTGAGACAGCAGTGCTAACCACTGTGCCGCCCCAGAACCATTCATTAAAGAGAGAATAGTAGTCATAATATTATCAAGCAGAGTCCGCATGGTTTCATGAAGGAGAAATCGCGACTGCCAAATTTATTGAGGTTCTTTGAGGAGGTATCAGCCAAAGTAGATAGAGGAGAACCAGTCAATGTTGTATAGTTGGATTTTCAAAAGGCTTCTGCTGAGATGCCACACAAAAGGCTACAATGCAAGATAGGAGCTCATGGTGTTGGAGGTAATATTCTGACATGCACAGAGGATTGGCTAACTAACAGGAAGCAGCGAGTAGCGATAAGGAAGTCTTTCTCAGGCTAGAGGGCAATAACCAGTGGGGTGCCTCGGGATCAGTGCTTGCCCACAGCTGTTCACAATATATATTAATGATTTGGAGGAGGGACCTCCGGTGGTGGCCATGGAGTGAGTGGTCACACACAGGGCAGCTCCATCTTGGAGGTGTTGTTTTGAGCTCTTTTTACCTAAAGGTGGCGGAGTTTTTACAGGAGAGTGTAGCTGAATGTGTGGAGGAGAAGTTCCTCCCTGTGGTGTGGTGTGTCTGCTGGCTATCAGACCCGGCGGAAGAAGGTCAAAGACCTGGCCAGGGAACTGGTGGAGACCTGTGGCACAGCAACAATTGGAAAGGTGGCAGAGGTTGGAAGGGTTGTCGCAATCTGGAAAACCCCAGATGGAGCAGTTGATGGCGTTCATCAGAGAGTTTTGCCAGCCGCGGAAGGAGATGCAGGAAGATCGGTCAAAGGCCATCGAAGGAGTGGTAGCAACCCTGAAGGGCTTGAATCGTGTAGTGCTTGGAGGCAAGGGGATCCCAGATCCGGGAGATGGAGAGACTGCCTGATCAGAGTGATTGGGTGGTGGTATTGGAGGCGGAAGTGGGGCTCCTGGGGGACCTTTGTAAGTCACTAAGGGCAAAGATGGAGGAGCAGGATAACAGATCCAGAAAGCAGAACCTGCGTATTGTTTGATTACCTGAGTGTGTAGAAGGCAAGTGTGATGCTGGCAGGGCTATCGGAGGAGTGGACGCTGGACAAGGCCCTGGAGATGGACAGAGCGCCCACGTTCCTAAGGCAGAAGCCAAGAGCTCCAAAAGTTTGTGGAGAAGGAGAGGATCCCGCGATGGGCCAGGGAGAAGCGGAACTGTGAATGGGAGCGGAATAGGATCCGAATCTATCAGGACATTGGAGAGGAGCTGGAAAAGAGGCAAGCCGGGTTCAACAAAACCAAAGCAGTTCTATACGGAAGGCAGATCAGGTTTGGGGTGCTGTACCCGGCGAAACTGCGGGTGACGTTTGAAGGCCAGGAATAACATTTTGAAATCTGAGGGAAGGCTAATGGCTTTAATTAGAGGCCATAAACTGGGGAGATCTGAACGTTGTTGGGAGATGGAGGAACTGGAACAACAGTGACGCTACCACTGGCACCAAGGAGAGCCCAGTGATACAGTCCATGATTAGGGTGCGGAGCCAGTTGAGGAGGAGGGGATGTCGGTGCTAACATCAGTGTGTGGAACCATGGGTTTAAGCCGGGGCAGAGGGATGTCATGTATAGGAGGTGGAGAGAGGTGGGGCTGGTGAGGATGAGGGACCTGGAGGAGAGGTTTGCAAGAGCTGCAGGAGAGGGCTGAGATTCCGGAGGGAAGTAAATTCAGGTATATGCAAATGAGGAACTTTGTGCGGAAGGAATGGAGCGGGTTTCCCAAATTGCCGGAGTATACCCCATTGGAGCATTTGCTGCTCCTGGATGTTTCAAATCATTAGTCGGAGCACTGCTCCTTCACCTGAGGAAGGAGCAGTGCTCTGAAAGCTAGTGATCTGAAACAAACCTGTTGGACTTTAACCTGGTGTTGTGCTCACCCCAGTCCAACGCCGGCATCTCCACATGATGACTCCTGGATGTGGAAGGGGAGAGTAGGATTGGGGATATATACGGGTGGCTGGGGGAACAGGAGGACTGCAGGTGGTGAGAATTAAGGAGAAATGGGGGGAGGAGCTGAGGGGGGGAGATAGAATGTGGTGTGTGGAGTGAGACGATGCGCAGAGTGAATTCGACCTCCTCATGTGCGAGGATGAGTGTGATTCAGTTTAAGGTGGTACATAGGGTGCAAATGACTCGGGTGAGAATTAATAGGTTCTTTCAGGAGGTGGCAGATGAGTGTGAGAAATGTGGGCCAGGACCAGCAAAAGCGGGTAAAAACTTGCACAAACTGTGAACTGTGAGATGTGGAGAATGCTCTTCGATTTATTTATGCTTTTGTACTTTCGAATATATTTGGAATAAAATACATTTAAAAAAATGATTTAGAGGAAGGAACAGAGTGTACTGTTGCTAAATTTGCAGATTATACAATGGTGGGAGGGAATGCAGGTTGTAAGGAGGATATAAATAGCTTACAGAGCGATATTGACAGGTTAAGAAAGTGTGCAGAAAATTGGCAAATGGAATTAATTTTTTCTTTATAAATTTAGAATACCCAATTATTTTTTTCCAATTAAGGAGCAATTTAGCGTGGCCAATCCACCTACACTACACATCTTTGGGTTGTGGGGGTGAGACCCACGCAGACAAGGGGAGAATGTGCAAACTGCACTCGTACAGTGACCCGGGGCCAGGATCGAACCTGGGACCTCGGCGCCGTGAGGCAGCAGTGCTAACCACCGTGCCACCGTGCTGCCGGCAAATGGAATTCAATGTGGGAAAATGTGAGAGTGTTTATTTTGCAAGAAAGAATGAGAAGGCGGATTGTTATTTAAATAGAGAGAGACTGCAGAAAGTTATAGCACAAGGGGACTTTGGGGTTCTTGTTCGTGACACCCAGAAATCAAGCAAGTGCAGAAGGCAATAGGGAAGGCAAATGGAATGCTAGCTTTTATTTCAGTAGGGCTGGAGTATGAAAGTAAAGTACAAGGTACCAGTGACGCCACATTTAAAATACTCTGTCCAGTTTTGTTCCCTTTATTTAAGAAAAGTTATATTAGCACTGGAGGCAGTACAGGGCAGAGGAGGTTTACTAGGATGCTCCTACGTATGGAGGGACTGCCATATGAGGAAATTGAACAGTGCTCAGTGAGTTGAAAAGAATGAGAAGTGATGAGATTGAAACATTTAAAATTCTTAGGGGGTTAGACAGGGTATATGTTGGGAAGATGCTTCCACTCATTGGAGAGGACTAGAGAGCATAGTCTCAGAATAAGTGGCTGCTTGTTTAAGACAAATGTCTTGGATTTCTTTACCCCAGGAAGCTGTGGAGGCTGAGTCCTTGAACATTGTCAAGGCTGAGAATGATCGGTTTTTAGTCAGATGGGGAATTAAGGGTTACAGTGAGATGGCAGGAAGGTGGACTCAGTGAGTGTTAGATCAGCCATGATCTTATTCAATGTGGAGAAGGCTCGAAGGGCTGAATGATCTATCCCTGTTACTATTTCTTATGTCTTATGACCAATTGGTCTTATGATCCAACAGTGCAGCACTCCCTGGATATTGCACTGGCAGCCACATCTCTGACCTGAAGTTTGGAACCACACCTTCTGACTCAGAAGGGAACATTTCTACCATCAGGGCGACAACTATCAGCTTTATGCCAATACTTATTAATTGTTGAATGCAAGTAGCGTAGTGATCTCTGTATATGTATATACATGAAGGGTTAAAATGTAGTCAGTACAGTCAGATGGTCAATAGAAGGCAACACTAACAGAAAGTATAAATACAAGCTTTATCTGTTTTCTCGCTCTCTTCGGGTGTGTTGTGGGTAGAGAACAGAAGTATAATTAGCTCAGAGTGTAAAGTATAATATTCATAGTCAATCTAATTCTATGGTGTTTAACTTGACTACTAGTAAAAGTATTGAAGAATCAAACTCACAAGTTAATTGTTTAGTTACTCAATAAATTTTTTGTTATCCCAGGACGACTTTGAGTATTCATCATCAAAGTTAAGTTCAACTCGGTATAAACAAATGAGTAACATATATTACTCCAAGTAGTATAACAAGTAGATTAAAGTATTTTTACTTAACATGCTGATGGGACTAGTAACAATTATTTCCACAAAATTGTGCTGTCAGATGGCATCTGACACTTTGAATTATAAAATCCCTACATTGCGGAAGGAGGCCATTCAGCCTATCATGTGTACTGACCCTCCAAAGGAGCACCCTGCCTGGCCCACACCCCCACCCCATCCCCGTAACCCTGTTACCCCACCTAACCTTTGGACACTTAGGGCAATTTATCATGGCCAATCCACCTAACCTGCTCATCTTTGGATTGTGGGAGGAAACTTATCATGGCCAATCCACCTAACCTGCACATCTTTGTACTGTGGGAGGAAACCGGAGCACCCGAAGGAAACCCACGCAGACACGGGGAGAACGTGCAGACTCCGCACAGGCAGTGACCCAAAGTTGAAATTGAACTCGGGTCCTTAGTGCAGTAAGGCAGCAGTGCTAACCACTTGTAAACCACCAAGACATCAAACTAAAGTTTAATATTTAAAATAGAATTGGATAAATATTGGAAAAGTAAAAGATTAAGGGAATAGGGCAGGGGGATGGGATTAGAATAGAGAATTAGAACTGACATAGGCAGATGCTCTTCAGCTGTGCTGTATTTTCTGCGATTAACTGAAATCTGGACCATGTGTTAATGCCATTTTCCAGTCTATGTATACCCCAGTGATCCAACCAGGAGGGGAGGTGATAAAGTTACTCAGGTAAATTTGTTAAAGTCACAGAGCATATTTAAGACCTGTTACATCAAAGCCATCTTCCAGCTGTTGTGAAGAGTATGGACTTCATCAACTATCACAAGTTTCACCCTGCTTTCAACTTTTGAAACCACCTCCGGGATTTAATTATGAGGAAATGCACATGACAGTATCAATTTAACAGTAACTCACATGGGAACCGCATGGTTGTTAGGGTCACTGTTACATTGGTTGAGGTGTTCACTTATACAAATCTGGCAGGCTTTCAATATCAAAGTGAGGTTCCTGCAACAAGTTCAGAATCAGATAAAATGAGTCCCCCTCGCTAGTCCACCCTCAACACCTTTTCTCTCACCTTCTCCCTGAATTTACAAGGCTTCAGCATGGAACACAATTAGTATGGCACCAATCATACCAGCCTCCCCGAACAGGCACCGGAATGTGGCGACTAGGGGCTTTTCACAGTAACTTCATTTGAAGCCTACTTGTGACAATAAGCGATTTTCATTCATTTTTCATTTAATTTCATTTTTCATCAAACTGATCAGGCTGTCTGACCGATGTTCACTGCTGGCTGAATTACTTTGGTGAGGCCAATATGATGAGAATGAATTCAGATCAATCCTCAGGCCTCTCCATTTCAGCTTGAGGTGCTAATTAATTTATGGAGCAATGTGAGACCATGGTGCACAGGCAGCCAATACCATTTCAACTAATCTTGAAATGCCGAGGCTCAGAGCCAATGATCGATGCTTAAACCTTGAGGCCCATCAATGTCTTCTATCAACTAATTACAGGAGGCCTACTGGCTTTCCAATTGTTTCCATGGATATGTTGGGATGGATTCTCTGCCGCCCGTTGCTGGTAGCAGGGTTTCCGAAGCAGCAGAGTATTGTGCATCGGGCATGAAACGGGATCAGCGCCCATTCCGATGCTCCAGTCCCCCGCTGGCAGTGGCAGCGAGTTACATGTTCCGTACCGATGGGAGGATGCAAATGGATCATTTGAACATCGGGCAGATAAGTGCTTTCACTTCTTCTTTTTCTCAGCACAAAGCATTTAACTGCTTTTGATATGGTGACGACCTGTCAATCATAGAATCATAGAATTTACAATGCAGAAAGAGGCCACTTGGCCCATCGAATCTGCACCGCCCCTTGGAAATAGCACCCCACTTAAGCCCACACCCATAACCCAGTAACCCCACCTAACCTTTTTTTGGACACTAAGGGCAATTTAGCATGGCCAAACCACCTACCACCTAACCCGCACATCTTTGGACTGTCGGAGGAAACCAGAGCACCCGGAGGAAACCCACGCAGGCACGGGGAGAATGTGCAGACTCCGCACAGACAGTGACCGAAGCCGCGAATCGAACCTGGGACCCTGGAGCTGGAAAACAACTGTGCTAACCACTGTGCTACCATGCTGCCCATTTATAGGCATTGCGGTTAGGTTCACAGCAGGGTATTTAAGGTACATTCAAGCCTGAAGAGGGATGAAAATAAACAATCCAGACATGTGGTTGTCTGGAAACTATTACCCGGTCAATTACAGCCTACTAAAAGCTATTTCTTTTTGAAAGTGAATAGAAGCCTTGCAGATCAACGGATCTGAAGGAGTTTAATGCTTTGTGATGTGTTTGGGCTTTCTATGAAGTAACAGCTTCTGTTTTTTTCACTTCAGTCTGGGGCAGGAGGTGTGAGGGTCAGGTAAGTGAAAAGGCAGTGATTATTGCCTGTTTCTGCCTGGCCTGCTCTTTAGCTTCCGAGTAGGGGACAGATGGGAGGAGTTTCTGATCCAAGGCGGGGGGGGGGATACTGATTCCAGGGGGTCTCTAATTCGGTGGGGGGGGGGCACTCTGATCCAGTGACGGCTCTGTGATTTGGGGGAGGGTGTACCCTGATTTGGGAGGGTGTCTCTGATCGGGGGAGTCTCCAAACTGGGGGTAGGGAGTCTCTGATCTGGAAGGGGTTTCCGATTTGCAGGGAGGGGTCTCTGATCTGGGGGGAGAGGGCCTTTGATCTGGGGGGAGGAAGTCTCTGATCTGGGGGGGTCTCTGGTGGGGGTTGGGTCACCCTCATACGTCCGTGCTGTGCGGGGTTTGTGACCCAGCAGTTCCCTGTGGTGGGTGGGGGGTGGGGGGGGGGGGGGGGGGGGGGGAGAGGATGCTCCTACTTGTCAGCAGGAGAGCGGTTCTATTTGCGTTCGGGGGGGACCCAGCTACAGGACCTCAGTATCGGGCTGCCCACTCAAAATGGCAGCCCAAAGATTGGGAAAAGAATTCGGTGAGCTCCCACGTTGCATTAGGTAGCATGGCAAGGGAGAGTGAATCACAGGGGCTGGTTTAGCTCACTGGGCTAAATCGCTGGCTTTTAAAGCAGGCCAGCAGCACGGTTCGATTCCCGTACCAGCCTCCCCGGACAGGTGCCGGAATGTGGCGACGAGGGGCCTTTCACAGTAACTTCATTGAAGCCTACTCGTGACAAAAGGCGATTTTCATTTTTTTCATTTCATTTTCACTCCTGTGCGCCACTCCTAGCACCAGCACAGGCCAGGAGCAATTCTACTCTGGCGGAAGAGCATAGTCCCCCAAATGGAGAATCCACCCCACATGGGCTTACCTGTGCGAGTATGAGAGCTCTCATTCTTGTAAGTGATTCCAAGACTTAAGTTCAGAATGGTTCACAATGTCTCCAATCGGTTGCCTGAGCTTTGATGAAGCCCAGGCTTCAGACATACCCAGGCAAAGACCAGGCAGTAACTTGTCATGTTGACCAAAGCTGTTTTCAAGGGGAAAGACTTGCATTTATACACTTTCATGTCCTGTAACATCAGGACCTAGCAAAGTGCTTCACAATAATCACTGTTACCGTGTAGAGAAATGTGTCAGCTAACTTTCACACAGCAAAGTCCGAGAAAGAGCGCTGAGATACTTCAATAGCAAATCTGTTTTTTAAAAAGTTATTTTTAGTTCAGCTGAGGGATGAATTTTGATTAGAACTCCAGCAGAACTCCTTTAGCCTTCTTGAAAATAGTTCCTGTGAGACACCAGAGAGGCTGGATGATTTCCCAGTTTAACCTCTGACTCTAAAGGTGGCATCGCAGACAGTGCAGCACTCCTTCAACACTGCTGTGCTCAAGCCACTGCTGACACCTCCATGCCGTCAATAATGACCCACGTTGCCATCCAATCAGTTGCAACTACAGAACATGCATTTGAGGCGAGTTGCCTTTGATTCTGAACTATTCTATTGCCGGCCAGAGTTGCATCCTTTTACTTAACTGGAGTGGCAGCATGAGTGAGCCTGTCATGTCAGTTGCTCTGACTCTCATTGTCTGATTCAGGCCTGCAGGCAGAAGGTAAGGCAAAACTGAAGCCTGTTCAGTCTGACTATATTGAATCTGGCACCCCTGACATAGCTGCTAGACAGTGCAACTATAGATAGATCCAATCTCCATGAGGTGAGTTATCACATGCCCTAAGAGTGTTCCAATGTGCAGTTATTCAATCATTAACACATAAGTTCCCAAACTTTTCTTAGTTGCAGAGACCCATCTTTGCCGGTTCTTGATCTATGTGTAGAGCCCCTGACTTTCCATGAAACTGAATTTTGTATTGGATCAGAAATAGGCCATTTAGTCCCTTGAGCCTATCCCATTATTCAATGAGACCGTGGATGACCAGTGACCTAACTCCATATACATTGGGTGGAATTTTCCCCCAAAATGGCAATGTCAGGTTCAGTCAGAATACCGGCCTGCTTCTCCAGGAACACGCATGTTTCCGAATGAGATCTTCACACACTTTGCCATCTTTTTGAAGTGGAGTGTGTCTGGTGACAGCATTGCCAGGGGCAGGGTCTAAACACGCCGGCAAGCCCAGCATCACAGGGAAATGAAGTTAAAGACCCCGTCAATGATCGCCGGCATTGGTTGAGGCTTCAATATGCTCCCTCCCCACTGCCAACCCGCCACCATTGCGGCCATCGGGCCATAATGCTTCCCCCCCCCCCCCCCCCCACACCACTATCCTCGCTTGCATCAACCCCATCTCCTTCTCCCTAAGGATAGCTGGCTTCAGGGCCCTCCCACTGTATCTCCCTTCAGGCTTTCGCCCTCCCCCCCCCAATCGCTGCACCAGCGGTCCCCCCCAGGTGAGCGACACCCCTGCTATGGGGTCGCCAAATGACTTCCCTTCATTCCCCGCCCCTTTCAGGCCCCACCACTGGTAAACTGGTGCTGCACCAGTCACCATGGCAGTGCCAACATGGCAGTGCCAACAGGGTGCCATGGAACTGCCTTACCATGTCCCCAACCACCCTGGGGCTACAATGTCCTCAGAGCCCCCCCCCCCCCCCCCCCCCCCCCCCATCCCCACCGGTGTGGTCATCATGTTTGGTCTTCTGTGGTGCAGACTAGTAGTGATTTGTGCCGGCTTCACTTCGCACCGGCTTCATTTCGCACTGGGGGGACCGGGGGGGGGGGGGGGGAGGCGCGGGGGGGGGGGGGGGGGGGGGGGGGGAACGTTCAATGAGGACTTCTCCCGCTATTCTCCCCCAAAATTTAATGTTCCTGGGTGGGATTCTCCGATCGCCGATGCCAAAATCACGTTCGGCGATCGGCTGGAGAATCCCCGTTTACGCCAGAATCGGAGGCAGCGCCATGTTTGCGATGCTGCACCCGCCAAAAATATTTGGACGGCCTCAGGACATCACCTGATGCTGCGCCCCCGATAGGCCGAGTCCCCGACAGCGTGGGAACCGTTCTGGGACCTTGCGTGGCGGCTGTGGACTGAGTCCGGCGCTGCCACAGTCGGGGGAGCCGTTCCGTTGGTGGGGGGGGGGGGGGGGGGGGGGGGCTTCTGAGGGGGCTGGAGACACTGGTGGGGGGCCGGTCGGAGTTGGTGAGGCTGGCTACAGGTGGACAGTTTTTGGCAGGCCGGGTCTGCTCGCGGCCGGCGCCATGTTGCACGGAATTGCCGCCGCAGGTTGGCGCCGTTGGCATGCGTGGCCACGGACACGGCCATTTTACGGTCGTACCCGTTGGGAAAGCCATGTTTACGTTGCGCAGCTTCTAGCCCCACACCAGATGGAGGTTCGGTGCGGGGATGCCGCTGGCTTTCTGGTCGTAAGACCAGTCGGATCCTGTGGACATAGCCGCAGGATCGGAGAATCCAGCCCTATTTGTGGTGGGTTCTGTGGCGAGTTTCCTGCCGGCTCTGCCGGCGAATTTCCCACCATATTCAATGACACTTAGTTGCTTTCTGGGCCCTGGGGAGTTTCTCACAGGTTTAGGCTTGGGGAGCTGAACACAGAGATCGGGCTGCCATTTTGAAACAGTGCCTCGATCTCTAAGTGAGCTTGTGGGTCGCCCACACACCCCACCCATGGGAATGTCACCCCCACATACATGGCCATTACCCCACACACCCCCAAATGAGGAAACTCCTCTATGGGGTCCCTGGAAGTCCCCCCTCTTCAGGCCCTCACCACTTAAATACTGGCCCCTCCCCTTCCAGGACCCCCACCTGTCACCCCTCATCCTCCCAAAGGCCCACCCTTCAAACCCCCTCCACTCTCCTTTAATGGACATGGCCCCCTTCGGGCCCTGACCCTTGCATTGTTACCCTGGCACCCAGGCAGTGCTCCTGCTAGCTTGGCAGTGCCACCATAGCATCTTGGCAGTGCCAGGGTGTCAGTGCCAAGGTGTCAGTTGGGCAGTGTCAAGATGCCCGCATTCCTTGGGGAGGGCCAGGGGCCACCCTGCACAGACCCTGACCACCCACAAGTCTCCGATAGACTGGGAAAGCCCCTGGGTGCTGTTCCATTTGGTCCACGTTTGTGTGGACCAGTGCTGAACGGCGCCTGGCTGCGGCCTCACTCGGGAGGCCGCTGGATCCTGGGTGAGTTCGCCGAGGTCGGTTTAAAACCGGCTTTGGGGAGCAATGTTTGGTCATGCCAGTTGTGGCCACTCGGACGCCTCGCCGGATTTTAGTGGAATCCGCAAGGCGTGAAGAGACCTCTCCTGGCATCCACCGGCCGCACCGCGCTCAAGAGTGAGCGCACTACGCAGCCGGTGGTTCATGCCCACTGTCTAGTTTAGAGGCAGGTAGATAGAGTGTGACATCCGCCAACAGCTTTACACGGTTCAGAATTTGTGAAAGATTTCAGAAATTATTCATTTTAAACCTTGATATCATAGATCATATGATGTAGACAACCCAACCTTCTGTGTTTGCCCATTTCAATAAGTCTACAAATGTCCATTTCTGTTTTAGCATCAACAAAATTCTTTTGCTCTTCTCATTGTGGCTTTTCTCAGAGTTTCCAGCTTTTGACCTCCCAGGGACACCGACGGACCCCTGAGAAACATTCTTATTGGGGTGGCGAGGACAGTGTCGAGGGTGGTGGGATCCAGGGTCAAGCCAGGATGGGGACTCGCGATTTTTGGGTTTGGGGTGGAGCCGGGAGTGCAGGAGGCGAAAGAGGCCGGTGTGCTGGCCTTTGCGTCCCTAGTAGCCCGGCGAAGGATCTTGCTACAATGGAAGGATGCGAGGCCCCCAAGCATGGAGACCTGGATCAATGACATGGCAGGTTTCATTAAGCTAGAGAAAGTCAAATTCACCCTGAGAGGGTCGGTACAAGGGTTCTTTAGGCGGTGGCAACCTTTTCTCGACTTTCTGGCTCAACGATAGGGTACGGGGACAGTAGCAGCAGCAACCCGGGGGGGGGGAAGGGGGAGGGAAAAGGTGGGGGTGGGGGTGGGGGGGGGGGGGACGATGACTATGTTTGTTTATTTAATTTAAATTTATTTTTAAGTTATTTTGTTGTTCATTGGGGTTGGGGGGGGTGGGGGATGGGATACATGCGTCGATACGGTCTGGGGGTGGTACAGCTATTATGGGTTATTTTGTTGCATTTCATTGTTTGTCGTTATGTTTTATATTTTCTGTAAAAAATTCCGATAAAAATTATATTTTAAAAAAAAGAGAAACATTCTTATTATGTTGAAGAGTTAAACCACAAAAAATTGTTTGTTTTTGTGCAATAGGTATAAAAGTACAAAAAGAAATTATTAAAGTATTTTCAATTTCTTAATAAAATACTGTGGATGCTGAAATCTGAAACGAAAGAGAAAATGCTGGAAAATCTCAGCAAGTCTGGCAGCATATGTAGGGAGAGAAAATAGTTAACCTTTCGAGTCCGACGACTTTGTCAAAGCTTTGACGAAGAGTCATCCGGCTCGAACGTTAGCTCTTTTCTCTCCCTACAGATGCTGCCAGACTTGCTGAGATTTTCCAGCATTTTCAATTTCTTATATGTATCCATTTATTATAATTAAAAAGTGACCTTACTCAACAAAGTATTTACGTCTTACACTCTTTTTGTCATTTGTAATGGGAAGAGTGATGTTGCTTATTTTCACTGCCTATCAGCAGCTAATGCAGGGAGAAACTAGCCTCTGATTGAACAAGCAACTTCATAACATTTTTCAAATTTTATACATCAGCCTGGCCTATCGAAAAGCCGCTGGACGTACCCATTGGAAAATGCTCGAGTTTATTGATAGCATAAGGGAAGGTGAGGTGATAGTGACTGCTCTTGACATCGAGGCAGCATTTGACCGAGTGTAGCATCAAGGAGGCCTCGCTAAACTGGAGTCAATGGGAATCAGGGGGAAAACTCTTCTCTGGTTGGAGTCATACCTGACACAAAGGAAGATGGCTAAGGTGGTTGGAGGTCAATCATCTCAGCTCCAGATATCACTGCAGGAGTTCCTCAGGGTAGTGTCCTCGGCCCAACCATCTTCAGCTGCTTCACCAATGACCTCCCTTCCATTATAAAGTCAGAAGTGGGGATGTTTGCGGATAACTGCACAATGTTCAGCATCATTCGCGACTCCTCAGATAATGAAGCAGTCCGTGACCAAGAGACAATTTCTGACTGTTTCCCTTTACCATTTTGTTTGTTTTTGAACTATTACTTTGTCATTAATCAGAAACTGGACTGGACTAGCCATACAAATACCATGGTGACAAGAGCAGGACAGAGGCTAAGAATTCTGCAGCTGAGCAACTCATCACTCAACTCCCCAAAGCTTGTTCACCATCTACAAGGCACAAGTCAGAGTGTAATGGAATACTCTCCACTTGCCTGGATGAGTGCAGCTCCAACAACACTCGAGAAGCTCAACACCATCCAGGACAAAGCAGCCGCTTGATTGACACTCCTTCCACAAACATTCAAACCCCCCCCCACCACCTGCACGTCAGCAGCCATGTGTACCATCTACAGATGCACGGCAGGTACTCACCAAGGCCTCTTAGGCAGAATCTTCTAAACCCACGACCACGACCATCTAGGAGGACAGATACATGGGAACACCACTTCCTGCAATATCCCATCTAAGCCATTCACTATGGAAATATATTGCCATTCTTCACTGTCAGATCAAAATCCTGGAATTCCTTCCCTATCAACAGTAGGTGTACTACACCATATGGACTGCTGCGTTTCAAGAAGGCAGCTTACCAACACCTTCTCAAGGGCAATTAGGGATGGGTAATAAATGCTGGCCTAGCCAGCAAAGCCCACATCCCTTGAATACATTTTTAAAAAATTCCCTAATCTGTTTATCTCTGCCAATTTGCATGGGATTGAGGTTATAATCCAGCAATTATAACACTTGAAGTCCTTCTCTTTAATCTAGCTCATGGTAGTCTCCAAATGGGACCTATTTCCTACTTTTCCCTATGTTGGTTTCAATATGGATCACAATGATTGGTTCCTCCCACACTCTCTCCCATATCCTTTCTATCTGGTTTGGGATATCCCTCACTCTGAAGCTAGGAAGACAACATACCATATGAACTCAATGCTTCTTTCGAGCGGTCCCCTGAACAATTAACTTCCTTACCATTGCCACAATACTTATTCCCTCCTCCCGTCCACTCTTCCACCCTGTCCTCCTCCCTACTTTGAACAGCTTCTTGCTCCAAGTTGCAATGGTCCACACGCTGGCTATCTTCTGGCAGGTATATCCTGATCCTCCCACACAGGGGGACTTGCTGAACAGGACCATTTCCTCTGGATTCTCATTCTCTATCACACCTTACTCTGTACACTATTAGTCTCACAAATCCATTCTGAACTTGCACCTTTCTACCAGATTGGCTGAAATTTGCAGTAAACTGTCCAGATACTGCTCCTACCTCCTTATGTGTCAGTGGGTCTCCAACTCTGACCAATGGAATTTGAGGCAGACACACTTACTGCAGAAGTGTTTGCTCAGTCTAGCTGTCTACACACGACAGTCCAAACACACAATCTGCTCTGCCATAGCTTAGTCTATTCATATCGACTTTTTAAAGTTTATTGTAAGTATTTTCTTCATCTACGATACTAACTTGCACCAAGCATTGAACAAAGCATTTTAAATGTGCATTGTCTCAAACTTACAGGAATCAACATGAGGATGAGAAGCAAAAAAGCAGCACCTCACTTCCCATTCTCACCCCTCTCCCAACTTTGCAGTCTATTTATCTTGCATTCTTTTCGCAACCTGTCTGTGGAGTGGCCAATACTGTTCACTTGTAGAGACCTTCTTTAGCCACATCCAAGTTACAAGCGTTGCCTCAGATCCTTGTTCACAGTAATTAGCCCAGACTCAGGCAATGGTTTACAACTGATTGACAATTTACTGCCCCTGGCAGGGATTCTTTAGCTTGCGGTTGTGTCCTACTCAATGCATGGTTAATGTCTGTGTACGTATCACTGATAACCCAGAATACTGAAGCAGTTTTGTCACTTTAGCTGTTTGATTTCATCCCCTTACACTTTCACTTTTTAATATGGCATCCAATCCTCTAATTAGTGCTCCAGGAACTTTCTCAATCACCTCCCACTTTGCCAGCATGATTTTGTTGGAATTGCACCAGAAATCCAGTTTAAATACATAACAATCTGAGGGACCTTTTCTGTCACTGTGTCTGGCATGCTCCACACATCTCCAGTTTTGCAACCTTTGCATTGGCATTAGTTAATATTTCCCGTGCTCCCAAAATTCCTCGAGTAGGGACAAATCCAATTAGCGCACATTTACAGAGCCTTTGCATTGATGTTTTGCATGGTTTGCTGAGTACCAATTAAAGATGAGCACAAAACTGCAAAGTGCCAATAGAATATTTTAATTGGTAGATTTTTTAATCACGTTGTATTTGTGATTCATATATGGTTTGTGCAAATCAAGGCTCCTTTACCATGTGTCCATTCATTAAAGGTGCTGCATCTGAAATATTCCCAAAGCTTTTCTTTATGAATGCCTGTCAGTTAGAAATTATCCACGGTCCCTAAGTCTCATCACAAACAGTCGGTACTCTACACAGACAGACTCACCCAACAATAACCTCAGGGGCCTGACTAATATCATTACAATTCGCCTGTGTGCAGACGCTTGGCTGGATCCATCCATCAAATGCTGAATGTAACTGCAGCTATATGAAAACAATCCTCAGTCTCCTGCACAATGAGAGCAATTACAGAGTTGGAGCTCTGAGCTCCTCTGAAGTTGCATCTGCTGAACTTTTCATCTTGAAGTCCCAGTAACTGCAGGTTTGAAAGAGAGTTTATCAAGTTTTAACATGCAAGGCTCAATTGAGGATTTTTAAAATTATCAATAGGTTATAATAACTTTTATCACTGATCTTCATCCCATTACTTTGCTGTTCATTTCTTCAAATCTGTTTTTTTTTTAAGTGAGTGTTTGAGACATTGATAGTTGGCTTTTTGAAAGATGCTTGAACCTGACAGTCACTCAAGTCCCAGAATTTGATGGGGAGATATTGTAACATTTGATCAGTTTTGTTTGGTTGGTACTATTCTGATCCCTAAATCAAAGATTGTGGATTTAAGGCTCACTGCACAGAATCTAGACTGACATATTGGTGCAGTATTGAGGTAACTATGCACAATAGTTCAAGTGAATGTATTCAAGGAAAAGTAAGGAGCTCTCCCAATGTCCTAACCGATGCTTCTGTCCCAATAAGCATCACCAAAACAGATGAACCTGTCAATTATCTCACTGTTGTCCGTGGCACCTTGCTGTGCGCAACTTAGCTGATGTATCTGCTACAAAGCAGCAGTGACCAAACTTCAAAAATAATTTGTCTCCAATTCCATGGGTTTCAACTTTAGCTAATAGTCTCTTCTGAGGATTTTTATAAAATGTCTTCTGGAAGTCCATACTATAAGCATCCACGGAGATTAGCCTGTTCATTACTTTAGAAACCTCTTCAAAATAATCACTTTGGTTCATCAGGCGTGACGTATCCAAACATTCAATAAAGATCAATTGTAAGATCCTGAAAAATGTGGGCCCCCGCTTGATGAAAGCAGACATACACGACAAAACTCATCATTGTCTCCAATGTGCCTGTTCAGCCTTTGGCTGGGTCGGAGAATCGGCGAATCACGCCACACCGCCCCGATACTGGGACGCAATTCTCCCCAGTGTGGAGAATCGGTGCCATTGGTGCCGGCATGGACAGCGCGGCGCCAGTCGGGATATGCGGCAACTCTCTGGCCCCGGGCGGTATGGGCCAGCGTGTCGATTCTCCGTCCCTGATGGGCCGAGCGGCCGTCATCAAAAAGCCAAGTCCCACCGGCGCCTTTCTAACATCCTCTGAGCCAACGGGATCTCGGCCTTGAAGAGTCCAGGAGCGGCCTGTGGGGGGGAGGGGTTGGGTCCGACCCCGGGGGGGGGGGCTTCTGTAGTGGCCTGGCCCGCGATCGGGGCTCACCGATTGGCGGGCCAGCCTCTGTGCCCCCCGGCCTCCCTTCCTCCGCGACGGCTCCTGTAGCCCTGCGCCATTTGCCGTCTGGCCGCCGTGGGGAAGAAGGCCACTGCGCATGCGCTAGTTGGCGCCGTCCCAACTGTGCATTTGCGGACCCCGCGGCGCCATGTTCAGGCCGGGATCGGCAGCTGGGGGGGGGGGGGGGCGGAGGCCACTCCAGCGCCGTCCTAGCCCCTATGGGCCGCAGAATTGGGTCCCGGAACGGGCGCCGACGCCAGAGTAAAACACTCCAATTTTTATTCCGGCGTCGGCACTTAGCAACCGGTTGGGAGAATCCTGCCCTTAATTTTGAGAATCAGGATCTCAACTAAGACTAGGGTCATGGTTTACCAGATAGCAGAGATCCTCATACTTCTTTATCCTTTGCTCAACCTACAGCACACACCACAAAGCGCCTCAGAAATACCACCGGCAGAGTCTACATAAAATGCTTCAAATCCAGTGAGAAGTAAATGGTGTTCCATCAGCAATGTCTTCTCACCAGCCAACATGGACAGCATTAAGGCACCCGCTGGGTGGGACATGTTGTTCCTGTGCCGAACCCCAGGCTCCTGAAACAACCGATTTACTTTACAATTCCAAAGAGGTAAAATATACTTGTCAGCTCATAGGAGATTCTGGCTGATTGAAATGGACAAGATTAATCTGGGAAGGCACCCAGCACATTCAGAGACTTCATCGGGAACGTGCGGAGGTGAAGGCAAGACACTGTGGGGAGGGTGGCATGTGTGTTATGGGCCAGGGTTTAGAGAACCCCAAAGTGTATCATGGAGTTCACCTGACCCACAACTTTTAATAGATTGTGGTAATGGGAGCACACGGCCCACTCTACAGATGTGGTGCAGCAGAATGGAAAAGTATATT
This sequence comes from Scyliorhinus canicula, assembly GCF_902713615.1. Taxonomy (NCBI): domain Eukaryota; kingdom Metazoa; phylum Chordata; class Chondrichthyes; order Carcharhiniformes; family Scyliorhinidae; genus Scyliorhinus; species Scyliorhinus canicula. The sequence goes on from NC_052153.1 coordinate 48,882,381, forward strand.
TTACAGCAAATCAATGTTTATTCTATGAGCTCAAGTTAACCTTTTTAAAACATACAGTGAACATGAAAAATGAAAATGAAAATCGCTTATTGTCACGAGTAGGCTTCAATGAAGTTATTGTGAAAAGCCCCTAGTCGCCACATTCCGGCGCCTGTCCGGGGAGGCTGGTACGGGAATCGAACCGTGCTGCTGGCCTGCTTGGCCTGCTTTAAAAGCCAGCGATTTAGCCCACCATCAATTCAAATACAACCCCTAAAGAACTTCCCAAACAACATCCAGAAGACAAAAGAAACACCTTTTAACAGAAGCACATTAGGTTTACATTCACTACTGAGAACATTTATATTTCTGAATTCACCAAATGATCAAGATATAGTCTTTTCATGGCAGAGAGATCAACAGTACACCTGCTCTGTCTGGCTTCAGCTCCAACACTGAAAACGAAACTAAAACACACCCTGCAGCCAAAAATGAAAGTAAAAAGCTGACAGACAGCCCAGCTCCACCCACACTCTGACATCACTGATAAACACCCATTTCTTAAAGGTACATTTCTTAAACACCCATTTCTTAAAGGTACTCTCACATGACATGTGGCGCAGTGCTTAGCACTGAGACTGTGGCGCTGAGGACCCAGGTTTGAATCCTGGCCCCGGGTCACTGTCCATGTGGATTTTGAACATTCTCCCTGTGTCTGTGTGGGTTTCACCCCCACAATCCAAAGATGTGCTGGTTAGGTGGATTGGCCATGCTAAATTGTCCCTTAATTGGGAGAAAAAAATAATTGGGTACTCTAAATTTAATTTTAAAAAAGACACTGGGGGAGTCCAAACAACCCGTCTACCTAACCCTCAAGCATCACCTTCCTCTCATATGACAGAGTCCACAGATCACATATTGGACTTACCAACCATCTGAGAGCCCATTGAATTGGAATGAAAGCAAGTCATCCTTCAGTCAACCCTGTCAAATCTTCCTCTCTAAGAGCTGGGGACGTGTACCAAAATTGTGAGTGCTGTCCACATACAGGTCAAACAACATGCTTACATGATTATACGCACTGTGTGGAGTCTGCACGTTCTTCCCTTGTGTGCATGGGTTTCCTCCGGGTGCTCCGGTTTCCTCCCACTGTCCAAAGATGTGCAGGTTAGGAGAATTGGCCATGATAAATTGCCCTCAGGGTCCAAATTGCCCTTAGTGTTAGGTGGGGTTACTGGGTTATGGGGATAGGGTGGTGGTATGGGATTGGGTAGGGTGCTCTTTCCAAGAGCCGGTGCAGATTCGATGGGCTGAATGGCCTCCTTCTGCACTGTAAATTCTATGAAAATAACTAATCACCAATGTCCCAGATACTATCATCACCATCCATGGCTAGATTCTGTGCCACCAGCAGGACAGACCCACTAGAGGTGGCAGCACAGTGGTAGGGAGAGATTGGCCCAGGGAATCCTCATCATTGACTCTGGATCTCTTGAAGTTTTGATATCAGATCAAATACGGACAAGTAAACCTCCTGTTAATTCTCACCTACCACCCTCCCTCACCTGGAAGAAGTACTGAGGGAAGCCAGGTCATAACATGTACCCTAGGTGGTGGACCTCAATGTCCATAACCAAGGGTGGCTTGACAGGGTCACTACTGACCCAGTCATGAAAGGTGTATCTGCCAGGCTGGGCCTGCGGCAGGTTGCGAGGGAACGAACTAAAGGTAAAAATCCTACTTTGTCCTCACGAGTCGACTTGTTGATGCATCTGTCCATGATAATTTGAAAGGAAAGACCACCACAGTCTTTGTTGAGACCATGTCCTGACTTCACACAAAAGGCAGCCTCTACTCTGTTGTGTGGCACCACCATCATGCTAGAGAGGATTGACTCAGAGCACAGCTAACAGCTCAAAACTGGACATCCAGCTATCAACTAAGGCAAAGCTGTAGTCAAACACAATCTGTCACACCATGATCTAGCAAATGCCTCACTCTCCATTACCAACAAACCAGAAGACCCACACTTGTTCAGTGCAGGATAGTATGCCAGGAACATAACCAGGCATGCCTAAAAATGAGATGCCAACCTTGTGAAGCTGCAGGACAGGACTACATCCATGCCAAACAGCAGAAGCAGCATACAGACAGCAGACAGAGCTAAGCAATTCCACAACCAACGGACCAGGTCAAAGCTCTGCAGCCCTGCCACATCCAGTTGTGAATGATGGTGAACAATTAAACAATTAACTTCAGGGAGAGGTTCCAGCAGTTCCATCCTCAATTATGGCAGAGCTCAGCAGCTCAGTGCAAGTCAAGATTGCAGGTTGAAGTATGTTCAACCGTCTCAAACCAGAAATGCCAACTTTTGGCCTCCTCCTGAGGTCCCCAGCAGAGAATTTGATTCACTCCATGTGATATCAAGAAATGGTTGATGGCACTGGATAGTCAAGCAACAGCCTGACAGAGTCACATTCAAAGAATCATATCTTTCAGCCAGTGTCACTGACCCATCCAGCACCGTTCCTGTCTACATCCTGCTCCCACTGGCAGGGCAGGTTTTCCAGCGGTGATTATGCAGTGGTATGTAGTTAGCAAATAATGGCCCTGGGAGTCCTCAACATTGATTCCAGACCCCGTGAATAGTCATGGCATCAGGTCAAACTTGGGCAAGAAAACTTTCTGCTGATTACTATTTCCCCATAACAGATGAATCAGTATTTCTCTATGTGAACACCATTTGGGAGAAACATGAGGATAGCAAGGCACACAATGTACTCTGTACAATACATACAAGAGTTGCTCAATGCCACCACTATTGACTGAGCTGGCTGAGTATTGGCTTGCAGAAGGTGGTGAAAGAACCAATACAAAGGAAAATCCTGTTTGATTTTGTCCTCGAAAGTCTACCTGTTGTAGATGCCCCTGCCTGTGTTGCTATTGGCAGGACTGACCAGCGCAAAGTCATTGTGGAGACCAGGTCCTATCTTTGCATTGAGGACATCCTCCAATGTGCTAAATGGGAGAAATTAAGAGTAGACCGAGCAGCTGAAACTGGGAGTACCTAAGGTTCGACCATCATTGTGGTGATATGCATCACTGTAAATACACAAGGGGTTTATGTAAATACACATAAACTAGATATACACTAGAGGGAGTACCAGAGACATGACACACAGACATTCAGCCAATAGGTCAGTAAGATAGGACATAACCAATGGGCATTCACGATACACACAGAGGTGACACTACCACAGGAGGGCATTACACCAACCCATATATAAAGGACACAGCACACATGATCTTCCTTTTTCCAGTGGAGACACACAGTGTGTACACAGGGTTGATCCAACACATCACACCCACCACCTGGATTGTAGCAGACTGGTTCGTCAGTCTGAGTAGCTATAGCAGGATTAGCGGGAGAGTCAAATCCAAGTAGGAGAATTGTTAACAGTTTAAATAAACGTGTTAAAGCTATCTCCAAGTCTGAACCTTCCTTTGTCAGAGTGCACATCAAGGAAGCAGCTTATGCTACGTCAAGAGCATAACAAAACAATCATCAGCAGCAGAATTGCATATCAGTGCCCTTTGTAGACTCATGGCCCTGCATAGCCTTCACTCGACTGTTACCATCAACCCTGGTTCAATAAGGAATGTAGGGGGGCATTCTCGAGGAGCCAAGAGCAGCACTAGGCATACTTAAAAATGAGGAGCCATCCTGGTAGATGGCTGCATGCCTGCTAAAATAGCAGACGCAGCATGGTATAGATTGAGCAATTCCACAAATAATGGATAGATTAAAGCTCTGGTGTTCCATCACATCCAGTCACAAACACTGGTGGACAATTAAACAAGGGAAAGGGGGAGGAGGTTCCATGTACATCACTGTCTTCAATGATACTGTAGCAGAGTCCAGCACGTGCATGACAAAGACAATTAAGCCGGAAGCATTTCCAATAATGTTCAGCGAGAAGAGTCATGTGGATGACTCATCTTCTCCTCTTCCTGAGGTCCTCACAACCAGCGAAGTGAGTCTTCAACCCATTTGATTCCCTTCATGGGCTATCAAGAAATGCTGAGTATGCTGGATAAGCAAAGCCATGGGCTCTTCCTATTGCAGTGCTGAGGGCTTGTTCTCCAGCTGCAATAAATGACAGCGACCTGACCAAGTCAGAAATTGCCCAGTTATGTCCTGTCCATAAAACAAAATCAAGAAAAATGCATTCCAGCCAGTTACCTCATCAGCCTACTTTCAAACATCAGCAATAAACCGATGGAAGATAACTTGCTCAGTGATGCCTATATTGGGTTCTGCCAGATCCAGGTGGCTCCAAAGCAGAATCCAGCCTCGGTCCAAACATGGACAAAAGAGCTCTATTCCAAAGGTGAGGTAAGACCATGAGTAAGGAGAAGGTGCTGGAGAAGCCGAAAGGTCTGAAGGTGGAGAAATCACTCGGACAGGAAGAACTGAAGTAGATAGCTGAGGAGATTGCGGACGCATTTGCGGTGATCTTTCAGGAATCACTGGAGTCGGGGACGGGAAAATGGCTACAATAACACCCTGTTTAAGAAAGGAGGGAGGCAGAAGATGGGAAATTATAGGCCAGTTAGCCTGATTTTGGCTGTTAGTAAGATTTTAGAGTCTATTATTAAGGGTGAGATTGCACAGTGCTTGGAAATGCATGAGAAAATAGGACTAAGTCAACACGGCCTCATCAAGGGGAGGTGATGCCTGACAAATCGGTTAGATTTCTTTGAGTTTGTTGGGGAGGTAACAAGGAAGTTAGACAAAGGATAGCCAGTTGACATGATCTGTTTGCATTTCCAGAAGATCTTTGACATGGTGCCGTACAGGAGGCTGCTAAATAAGATAAGAGCCCATGGTGTTAGGGACAATGTACTGTCATGGATAGAGGACTGGCTGATCGGCAGAAGGTAGAGAGTGGGGATAAAGGGGTCCTTCTCAGGATGGCAGCCGGTGACTAGTGGTGCTCCGCAGGGCTCAGTGTTGGGACCACAACTATTCACGATATACATTAACAATCTGGAAGAAGGAACTGAGGGAATTGTTGCTGGGTTTGCAGATGATACAAAGATATGTTGAGGGACAGGTAGTGTTGAGGAAGCAGGGAGGCTGCAGAAGGACTTGGACAGGCTAGGAGAATGGGCAAAGAAGTGACAGATAGAATACAATGTAGAAAAATGTGAGATTATGCACTTTAATAGGAAGAATAGAGGCATAGACTATTTTCTAAATGGGGAAAGACTTTGCAAATCTGAAGCACAAGGGACTTAGGGGTCCTAGTTTAGGATTCTGTTAAGGTTAACGTGCAGGTTCAGTTGGCAGTTGGGAAGGCAAATGCGATGTTCATAGAGTTTACAGTGCAGAAGGAGGCCATTTGGCCCATCGAGTCTGCACCGGCTCTTGGAAAGTGCACCCTACCCAAGCCCACACCCCCACCCTATCCCCATAACCCAGTAACCCCACCCAACACTAAGGGCAATTTTGGACACTGAGGGCAATTTAGCATGTCCAATCCACCTAGCCTGCACATCTTTGGACTGTGGGAGGAAACCGGAGCACCCGGAGGAAACCCACGCACACACGGGGAGAACGTGCAGACTCCGCACAGACAGTGACCCAAGCCGGGAATCGAACTTGGGACCCTGGAGCTGTGAAGCAATTGTGCTAACCACTATGCTACCGTGCTGCCCATGTTAGACTTTGTCTAACTTAGCATTCATGTCGAGCGGGTTAGAGTACAAGACCAGGGATGTACTGTTGCGGCTGTATAAGGGTCTGGTCAGGCGTCATTTGGAATATTATGAGCAGTTTAGGGCCTGTATCTAAGGAAGGATATGCTGGCCTTGGAAAGGGTCCAGAGGAGGTTCACAAGAATGCCCCTGGAATGAAGGATTTGTCATATGAGGAGTGGTTGCGGACTCTGAGTCTATACTTGTTGGAGTTTAGAAGGAACTATTGAAACTTACAGGACACTGAGAGGCCTAGATAGGGCAGGCATGGAGAAGATGTTTCCACTAATAGGAGAGATTAGAACCCAAGGGCACTGGTTCAGACTGAAGGAACGATCCTTTAAAACTGAAATGAGGAGGAATTTCTTCAGTCAGAGGGTGGAGAATCTGTGGAGCTCATTGCCGCAGAAGGCTGTGGAGGCCAAATTACTGAGTGTCTTTAAGATAGAGATAGATAGGTTCTTGATTAATAAGGGGGTCAGGGGTTAAGGGGAGAAGGCAGGAGGAGGGGAATGAAAAACATATGAGCCATGATTGAATGACGGAGCAAACCCGATGGGCCAAATGGCCTAAATTCTGCTCCTTTATCTTATGGTCTATGGACTGATTTTTCTTGATACCAAGGCAGCGTTAAATTGTGTGTGACACAAAGGAGCACTAGTAAAACTGGTGAATCAAGGGTAAAATTCCACTGGCTGGAATCATTTTAGCTAATACAAAGTAAAATGGCTTTGGTTATTCATCTCAGCCTTGGAAATAACTGAAGGAGTTCCTCGGGGCAGCGACTTAGGCCCAGCCAGCCATCTTCAGCTGCTTCTGCAATGACCTGTTGTCCAACATAAGGTCCGAAGTGGGAGTAATTGCTGATTGTTGCACAATGCTGAGTTCAACTCTGCTAATAAGGAAGCAATCTGTGCTCACATGCAGCCCAAACTGGACAATATTCAGGGTTGGGCTGTTAATGGCCATTAATATTTGTGCCACACAAGTGGCAGTTAATGATCATCTGCAGAAAGATAAATCACCTCCTCTTGAGATTCAATGGCATTACCGTTGCTGAATCCCACACCATCAATAATCTGGGGGTCACCATTAACTCAAAATTTAACTGGACCACTTACATAAATATAGTGGCTCTAAGAGCTGGTAAGAGACTGGGAATTCTGAGGCGACCTCCTGACTTCCCAAAGCCTGCCCACCGTCTACGAAGAACAAGCCAGGAATGTGATGGGATACTCCCCAGTTGGCAGGATGAGTGCAGCTCGGCTTGGGTCTCTGCCTGTGTGGAGTCTGCACGTTCTCCCCGTCTCTGCGTGGGTTTCCTTCGGATGTTCTGGTTCCTCCCATAGTCCAAAGATGCGTAGGTTAGGTGGATTGGCCATGCTAAGTTACCCTTAGCGTCCAAAAACATTAAGTGGGGTTACTGGGTTGTGGGGATAGGGTGGAGGTGTGGGCTTGAGTAATAATAATAATCGCTTGTTGTCACAAGTAGGCTTCAATGAAGTTACCGTGAAAAGTCCCTAGTCGCCACATTTGTGTTTGGGGAGGCCAGTATGAGAATTGAACCCGCGCTGCTGGCATTGTTTTGCAAGGTGATGAGACCATCAATTCACGCGACACGTGGTTAGAAGCGAACAGTGGTTTTAATCGTCTTACAACAGAGCCTGCCTGTGACAAGATGAACTCTAGATGAACTGGCAGGCAGGCTCTCAGCATCAACCTTTATACTTCCGGTTAGGGGGAGGAGCCATGGGCGGAGCCATGGGCAGAGCCATGGGTGGAGCCCAGTACAAACTCCTCATCTCCCCCTATGGGTAGAGCCGCGCAACTACACATGATCTAGTACAAGGTACAGGCTCAACACATGTTGTACAATACAGTGTGGATTATTAGTGTTTATAATTCACCACATTTTGCAAGCCAGCTATTTAGCCCACTGTGCTAAACCAGCCCCAGGCTGTTCTTTCCAAGAGTCGGTGCAGACTCGATGGGCCGAATGGCTTCCTTCTGCACTGTAAAGTCTATGAGGTGCATGGAATTGCCTTTAAATGCAGCTCCTTCATCATTACTGGGTCAAAATTCTAAAACTCCCGACCTAACCGCACCATGAGATAACTTTCACCGCACAACCTGTAGAGTGAAATCCAATCACCTTCGGCAATAGATGCTGGTCTTGCCAGTGACACCTCCGTCCTGCAAAATAATAACGTTGTCTTATTCTGATTTCATTCACTGGACTGTTTGAAGATCTGTTGGCAGTTTTAGAATCATAGAATTTACAGTGCAGAAGGAGGCCACTCGGCCCATCAGGTCTGCACCAGCCCTTGGACAAGCACCCTACTTAAGCCCACACCTCCACCCTATCCCTTTGGTTGAATTTAGCTCGTTTTAAAATAAATTTCTGCTTCTAATGAATTTTTTTTGAGCACCGAAGCCAATGGCTCACGCAGGATTTTTCATCCATTCACCGTTTTGTTGCATTTTTTTCTAAAAACGTAGAAACGCAGCATCACGATTGCCCAGCGCAGAGATATAAAAGAGAATAATCCAGCAGGGGGCAATGGTGATATAACTGGGCCCTCCAGAACAGTGTGTGGTCCTTTCACAGCAGGATTGCTCTGAAACAGGCAACTGCATTGAATAGTATTTCTTTTTGTGTACATGGAATCTACTTCACTGAGAAATGTATTTGGAGATTGTGCAGGGTTCATTGTCACGAATTTTTAAAAGATAATTGTACCCAGGGACCTTGACATATCACAGCACTCACAGAGACTGCAGAGAACCTGTATATTGAATCTATTGAGGGAAGATATTTCTTTCTCTTTGAAATGCTGGCTTCCTAATTACTGTGACAGTGCTCGGCCAAGCAAACGTTTAACACTGAATAATGTGGAGGAACACAGCAGGACGGATGTTGCATTTCCAATGCACTTTAGGAATAACCCAGTATGTGTGTAAAAATGAAGATTACAATGCTGGATCTACATCACCCTGCAGCTACTCTCCCAGCAGATGCACACTTCCCTCGCTCACCCCCGTCTGTAGGATCTGCACACACACAAACCTCTAAGCACGGAGGCGATTGATGGCACCCTCTCCACCACACAATCAGGTTGCACCGTGCTGTCAGGATAACACATGGCCCACTCGTGAGGACACCCATAGTATACTCCACCTGGGAAACAGAACAGGGGCCACAGAGCCTATCACTGACATGGGTGCTGGCAGCCACTGATACCCATGTTGGCAGGGATGGGTGGTGAGGATAGAAGCTCCCCATGTCACAGGTCCAGTGCCATTGATGGGGGCAGGGGTGCAGTGCAGACGGCACTATATCAGGGATAGCAGGAGTTGGGGACACTTGGGGATGGTCAGGGTCACCATGCAGCCTGTTGGATTTGGATGGGCAAGGGAATACTCATCATGTTAATATGTCTTCCGACCTTGGGTGACTTTCAGTGTGTGGTTTGCATATTCTTCCCGTCTCTGTCTGTGTTCCCTCCGGGTGCTCTGGTTTCCTCCCACAGTCCAAAAATCTGCAGGTTAGGTGATCTGGCCATGCTAAAAACTGCCCCTTAATGTCCAAAGATGCGCAGGTTAAATGAGGTTCTGGGGATAGGGTGAGGGAGTGGATCCACATAGAGTGGTCTTTTAGAGGGTAGGTGCAGAATCAATGGGCTGAATGGCATCCTTCTGCACTGTGGGGATTCTATGGATTCTATTGTAATGAAGTACCACCTTGTTCTGCCCACTGCCCATCAGAGGCACCAGTGTCAGGTGGCGGGGGTGGGGGGGGAATTCGGAAGGGCGGAGGTTCCAGCACCTCCTCTACAGGAGGCATCGGCATGGGCCCCATCAAGCCCTCCTCCCTCTGGGTGCTTGTCGGCTCCCGGGCTACCCCATGGGGCATGGTGAGGCCAAGTGAGCTCTGGAGGCTCCACCGTCACTTGGCACTGCCAGTTCTAAAGGCCCACCCTCGTTTCAACCTGGGTCTCGATTCCCTCAACCATTATTTTTTAGAAATTTAGAGTACCCAATTCATTTTTTTCCAATTAAGGGGCAATTTAACGCAGCCAGTCCACCCACTCTGCACATCTTTGGGTTGTGGGGGCGAAACCCATACAAACACGGGGAGAACGTGCAAACTCCACACGGACAGTGACCCAGAGCCGGGATCGAACCTGGGACCTTGTCGTCGCGAGGCAGCAGTGCTAACCACTGTGCCACCGTGCTGCCTTGATTGCCTCAACCATGGAGCACGGAGACTGGTACACGTCCTTCAGCGAGGGAGGCATATACCTCACTGCCTCAGTCATGTCCCTCACTGCCTCAGTCATGTCCCTCACTGCCTCCGACATGTCCCTCACTGCCTCAGTCATGTCCCTCACTGCCTCAGTCATGTCCCTCACTGTCTCAGTCATGTCCCTCACTGCCTCAGTCATATCCCTCACTGCCTCAGTCATGTCCCTCACTGCCTCAGTCATGTCCCTCACTGTCTCTGACATGTCCCTCACTGCCTCAGTCATGTCCCTCACTGCCTCCGACATGTCCCTCACTGTCTCAGTCATGTCCCTCACTGCCTCAGTCATGTCCCTCACTGCCTCAGCCATGTCCCTCACTGCCTCTGACATGTCCCTCACTGCCTCAGTCATGTCCCTCACTGTCTCAGTCATGTCCCTCACTGCCTCAGTCATGTCCCTCACTGCCTCCGACATGTCCCTCACTGCCTCCGACATGTCCCTCACTGCCTCCGACATGTCCCTCACTGCCTCAGTCATGTCCCTCACTGTCTCAGTCATGTCCCTCACTGCCTCAGTCATGTCCCTCACTGCCTCCGACATGTCCCTCACTGCCTCCGACATGTCCCTCACTGCCTCAGTCATGTCCCTCACTGCCTCAGTCATGTCCCTCACTGCCTCAGTCATGTCCCTCACTGCCTCCGACATGTCCCTCACTGTCTCAGTCATGTCCCTCACTGCCTGACATGTCCCTCACTGTCTCAGTCATGTCCCTCACTGCCTCAGTCATGTCCCTCACTGCCTCAGTCATGTCCCTCACTGTCTCAGTCATGTCCCTCACTGCCTCAGTCATGTCCCTCACTGCCTCAGTCATGTCCCTCACTGCCTCAGTCATGTCCCTCACTGCCTCAGTCATGTCCCTCACTGCCTCCGACATGTCCCTCACTGCCTGACATGTCCCTCACTGCCTCCGACATGTCCCTCACTGTCTCAGTCATGTCCCTCACTGCCTCAGTCATGTCCCTCACTGTCTCAGGCATGTCCCTCACTGCCTAACATGTCCCTCACTGCCTCCGACATGTCCCTCACTGCCTAACATGTCCCTCACTGTCTCAGTCATGTCCCTCACTGTCTCAGTCATGTCCCTCACTGCCTCCGACATGTCCCTCACTGTCTCAGTCATGTCCCTCACTGCCTCAGTCATGTCCCTCACTGCCTCCGACATGTCCCTCACTGCCTAACATGTCCCTCACTGTCTCAGTCATGTCCCTCACTGCCTCTGACATGTCCCTCACTGCCTCAGTCATGTCCCTCACTGCCTCAGTCATGTCCCTCACTGCCTCTAACATGTCCCTCACTGCCTCTAACATGTCCCTCACTGCCTGACATGTCCCTCACTGCCTGACATGTCCCTCACTGCCTCCGACATGTCCCTCACTGCCTCCGACATGTCCCTCACTGCCTAACATGTCCCTCACTGCCTCAGTCATGTCCCTCACTGCCTCCGACATGTCCCTCACTGCCTGACATGTCCCTTACTGCCTCAGTCATGTCCCTCACTGCCTCCGACATGTCCCTCACTGCCTCAGTCATGTCCCTCACTGCCTCAGTCATGTCCCTCACTACCTCAGTCATGTCCCTCACTGCCGCTGACATGTCCTTCACTGCCTGACATGTCCCTCACTGCCTGACATGTCCCTCACTACCTCAGTCATGTCCCTCACTGCCTCCGACATGTCCCTCACTGCCTGACATGTCCCTCACTGCCTCAGTCATGTCCCTCACTGCCTCCGACATGTCCCTCACTGCCTCAGTCATGTCCCTAACTGCCTCAGTCATGTCCCTCACTGCCTCTGACATGTCCCTCACTACCTCAGTCATGTCCCTCACTGCCTGACATGTCCCTCACTGCCTCAGTCATGTCCCTCACTGCCTCCGACATGTCCCTCACTGCCTCAGTCATGTCCCTCACTGTCTCAGTCATGTCCCTCACTGCCTGACATGTCCCTCACTGCCTCAGTCATGTCCCTCACTGCCTCAGTCATGTCCCTCACTGTCTCAGTCATGTCCCTCACTGTCTCAGTCATGTCCCTCACTGCCTAACATGTCCCTCACTGTCTCAGTCATGTCCCTCACTGTCTCAGTCATGTCCCTCACTGCCTAACATGTCCCTCACTGTCTCAGTCATGTCCCTCACTGCCTCTGACATGTCCCTCACTGCCTCAGTCATGTCCCTCACTGCCTCCGACATGTCCCTCACTGCCTCAGTCATGTCCCTCACTGCCTCAGCCATGTCCCTCACTGCCTCCGACATGTCCCTCACTGCCTCAGTCATGTCCCTCACTGCCTCTGACATGTCCCTCACTGCCTCTGACATGTCCCTCACTGCCTCTGACATGTCCCTCACTGCCTCCGACATGTCCCTCACTGCCTCAGTCATGTCCCTCACTGTCTCAGTCATGTCCCTCACTGCCTCTGACATGTCCCTCACTACCTCAGTCATGTCCCTCACTGTCTCTGACATGTCCCTAACTGCCTCAGTCATGTCCCTCACTGCCTCTAACATGTCCCTCACTGCCTGACATGTCCCTCACTGCCTGACATGTCCCTCGCTACCTCAGTCATGTCCCTCACTGCCTCTGACATGTCCCTCACTGCCTGACATGTCCCTCATTGCCTCAGTCATGTCCCTCACTGCCTCTGACATGTCCCTCACTGCCTGACATGTCCCTCACTGCCTCTAACATGTCCCTCACTGCCTCCGACATGTCCCTCACTGCCTGACATGTCCCTCACTGCCTCAGTCATGTCCCTCACTGCCTCCGACATGTCCCTCACTGCCTCAGTCATGTCCCTCACTGCCTCAGTCATGTCCCTCACTACCTCAGTCATGTCCCTCACTGCCGCTGACATGTCCTTCACTGCCTGACATGTCCCTCACTACCTCAGTCATGTCCCTCACTGTCTCAGTCATGTCCCTCACTGTCTCAGTCATGTCCCTCACTGCCTCAGTCATGTCCCTCACTGCCTCAGTCATATCCCTTACTGCCTCTGACATGTCCCTCACTGTCTCAGTCATGTCCCTCACTGTCTCAGTCATGTCCCTCACTGCCTCAGTCATGTCCCTCACTGCCTCAGTCATATCCCTTACTGCCTCTGACATGTCCCTCACTGCCTCAGCCATGTCCCTCACTGTCTCAGTCATGTCCCTCACTGTCTCAGTCATGTCCCTCACTGTCTCAGTCATGTCCCTCACTGCCTCAGTCATGTCCCTCACTGTCTCAGTCATGTCCCTCACTGTCTCAGTCATGTCCCTCACTGCCTCAGTCATGTCCCTCACTGTCTCAGTCATGTCCCTCACTGCCTCTGACATGTCCCTCACTGCCTCAGTCATGTCCCTCACTGTCTCAGTCATGTCCCTCACTGTCTCAGTCATGTCCCTCACTGTCTCAGTCATGTCCCTCACTGTCTCAGTCATGTCCCTCACTGCCTCTGACATGTCCCTCACTGTCTCAGTCATGTCCCTCACTGCCTCTGACATGTCCCTCACTGCCTTTGACATTCCCTCTGTGACTGTGACATGCCCCTGTGCCTGGCCCAAGTCAGTCACCACCTGGTCAATGCTCTTGATGCCCTCAGCCATGACCCTTTGTGAATGGGCCAAACTCTGGAGCACTGCAGCAATGTCCATGTGGGCCCGGTACATGTCTGCCTGTGACTGGGCACCCCTGTCCAGAGCCTCAGCCATGGGACGCACAGATTGCTCCAAACCTTGGACATCCTGACCCATGGTTCTGACTTCTTTTTTTTAGAATATTTTTATTGGCATTTTCAAGCTTACATAATAAAACTTTGCGCCTGATATTTACAGCTTGTACAGTTCTTATGTACATACAACCGTTCTTGATGTTTCCTCCCCCGTCATCCCCCCCCCCCCCCCCCCCCCCACCTCCCAGACTCTCCGAGACATCCCCCTCTTTTTGTTCTGGGTGTTCTGTCCCGGAGCTCCTGTTCTCCCATTCCCCCCCTTCCTTTTGGTTTCTGTTGCAGGCCTTGTGGTTTCGCAGGGGTGGGGGCGTTCGCGCTGGGGGCGGGGCACACATCCCCCTGTAGCTCCCCGGGGGGGGACATCCCCCTGTAGCTCCCCTGAGTTTCCTCCTCCCATCCTCCACCCTCCCCTTTTCATTGGATTGGATTGGATTTGTTTATTGTCACGTGTACCGAGGTACAAAGTATTTTTCTGCGAGCAGCTCAATAGATCATTAAGTACATTTGAAGAAAAGGGAATAAAATAAAATACATAATAGGGCAACACAAGGTACACAATGTAACTACATAAGCACCGGCATCGGATGAAGCATACAGGGTGTAGTGTTAATGAGGTCAGTCAATAAGAGGATCATTTAGGAGTCTGGTGACAGTGGGGAAGAAGCTGTTTTTGAGTCTGTTCGTGCGTGTTCTCAGACTTCTGTATCTCCTGCCCGATGGAAGAAGTTGGAAAAGTGAGTAAGCCGGGTGGGAGGGATCCTTGATTATGCTGCCTGCTTTCCCCAGGCAGCGGGAGGTGTAGATGGAGTCAATGGATGGGAGGCAGGTTCGTGTGATGGACTGGGTCTGTCTGCTCTCTCCCGTCTCTTACTTTTTCCCTAGTTGCTGTTGGTCTCGACCAGGTCTTGGCACAGGACAAGGAACTGCCCCCATGCTTTGAGGAAGCCTTCCTCTGACCCTCGGATGGTGTACTTGATCTTCTCCAGGTGGAGAAATCCTGAAAGGTCAGCGAGCCAATCTGCAGCCAAGGGTGGTGCTGCTGATCGCCAGCCGAGCAAGATTCTCCGTTGTGCGATTATGGAAGCGAAAGCCTGGGTGTCGCCCCTCTTCCCCATGTGTAGTTCTGGCTGTTCTGATACCTTGAAGATTGCCACTCTTGGGCACAGCTCCAACCTCAGCCCAACAGCCTTGGACATTGCCTCGAAGAAAGCTGTCCAGAACCCGACAAGTCTGGGGCATGTGGGTGTGGTTGGCCGGGCACTGTTCATATTTATCTTCCAACTCCAGGAAAAACTTGTTCATTTGGGTTCTGCTTAGGTACGCTCTGTCCACCACTTTAAACTGCATGAGGCTGAGCGTTGCGTCGGAGGAGGTGGAGTTGACTCTGTCGGAGGAGGTGGAGTTGGCCCAGCTCAGTGCTTCGCTCCAGAGTCCTCAGTTCGTCTCCCCATTTTCGTCTGGCTTCGTCCAGTGGCAGTCTTGCCCTGTCAGTAGCTGAACGTAGATTTTTCCGCAGTTTCCCCCTTCCTTACTGTCCGTGTTTATCAGGTCCTCTAGTAATGTGGTTTCCCGGGCCCTGGGGTATCCGACTGTCCCCTTGCGGAGGAAGTGCGTTACCTGGAGGTGCCTAAGTTCCTGTCCTATTGGTAGTTCCAAGTCTTCCGTCGGTTCGCTCAGTGTCGCTAGTCTGTCCCCCATGTAAAAGTCCCTAACTGTTAGCGCCCCCCCGTCCTGTCTCCATCTTTTGAAAGTGGTGTCGAGCATGGCTAGTGGGAACGTATGGTCTCCGCAGATGAGGGCCATGGGGGACATCTCGGTCAAACCAAAATGTTGCTTCATCTGGTTCCATGTCCTTAGTGTAGCTACCACCACTGGGCAGGATGTGTATTTTGTCGGGGGGGGGGGGGGGGATGGGAGGGCTGCCATGGCGAGGGACCGGAGGGTCGTTCCCTTGCACTAAGACTCCTGCAAACTCACCCATTCTGTGGTAGGTTGACGTATCCATCCCCTCGCCCTCTCTGCCGTTGCTGCCCAGTGGTAGTATTGTAAATTCGGTAGTGCCAAGCTACCCATGACTGTTCTCCTCTGCAGTGTTGATTTGGGGACTCTTGGGTTCTTACGATCTCCCCCGCCACCCCCCCCCTCCACACACGGCAAGATCATTTTGTCTGTGTTGTGGAAAAAGGTCTTGGGGATGAAGATCGGTATCGCTCAGAACAGGAAGAGGAACCTCGGCAGTCCGTTCATTTTAATCGTCTGCACCCTCCCCGCCAGGGAGAGTGGGAGCGTGTCCCATCTCTGTAGGTCCTTTATGACTTCCTCGGCCAGGCTGGTCACATTCCACTCATTGATCTGTGTCCAACCCGGGCTGTTTGGATCCCCGGGTAGCAGAATTTGTTTTGGGCTAGTTTGAACGGGAGCTCCTCCAGCTCTGTCCCTCACCATTTTAGGTTAACAGGAAATGCCTCGCTCTTACCTCACTGTTACATTTATACCCTGAGAAGGTTCTGAACTCTTTCAGGAGCTGTATGATAGCTCTAAAGCCTTCCTGTGGTTCCGAGAGGTAGAGGAGCAGGTCATCGGCACAGAGTGAGACTCTGTGCTCTCTGCCTCCTCTTTGAATGCCCTTCCAGCTTCTTGCATCTCACAGTGCAATTGGCAGGGTTTCAATGCTAGGGCAAACAGGAGCAGGGGCAATGGGCATCCCTACTGAATGCCTCTGTGCAGCTGGTAGTATTCAGAGCTGGTGGTGTTGGTTCGAATGCTTGCCTTGGGGGGGGTGTTGTTTAGGATTTTCACCCAGGAGGTGAACCCTGCTCCTAGTCCAAACAGCTCCAGTACCTCGAAGAGGTACTTCCATTTGACCTTGTTGGAGGCCTTTTCTGCATCCAGGGCGATGATCACCCCTGGTGTTCCCTCCCCGGGTGGAGGGGGGGGGGGTGAACATCTGGTCCGTCGAGGCTCTCGGTGGTCTTGGATTGTCCTCTCTTGCACCTCCACTTTCTTTCCCAGACCATCGATTGTATGTCGTCGGGAAACCATCGTCTCCGTCACCATCACCCTCACCGCTTCCTGGGTCTCGATTTTAATCACTTCCTTCATGGCCGCCAGCTCTTTTTTTAGGAAGGTCCTCCATCTGTCTCCTCGTGGGGAGGGGGAGGCCGGTGCCGGTGCTTGGGTCGCCCGTCTCCCCCGCTGTTGGGCAGCCGGAGCCTCCTCCTCGCCTCGTGGCTCTTTCCACCACTTCTGTGCTCTCGTCTGCCCCTCGAGCTTCCATTGGCCGGCATCTTCTCCTCCGTTGCTTCTTTTCCCCCTTTAGGGTTGTTTTCTGGTGGTTTTTCGGGTCAAATTCTTCTAAAAGTGTCTTTTTTTTTGCTTTTGGTTGGGAGGAGAGCCACTTGATGTGCGTCCGCTCAGCACGTCACTGTCACCGGACGTCCCCATGGCTCCGACCTCTTACCCCAAGGCTTCCACTATGGACACCACCCATTCAATGTTGGCCTGGGAAGCACACATTATCGGCACCATCTCCTTCACAACCTTCCTCCTCTTCCTCAACTGTTCTTGGGTATTTGAGATGAAAATGGGATGAGGATTTTGTTATCTGCAGCCTCTCGCTCAAAAGAGATTGAGGGCTGGGGTAGAAGTGCGATGAGAGAAGGAAGTTAAAGTATGTGGATGCCTTCATCTTCAATCGCGTCAGCTCTGCCAGTGGTCACACCCTCCCATAACAGCCAGCACTGTGTCCTCTATTATTAGTGTTTAAACTTGCAGGCGCACTTGTCCTCCTCGCGTGCTTTCCTGTTGCCTCCTGCTATGCACTACCTTCTCCTGCAAGAAAGCGGAATGTGTGTCAATGATTGTCTGGCAATATATTTGGCTGATACGGGAGTGAGTGTGTGACTGTGAGCTGTGGGCGGGTGATTGATATTGTTGGAAGGTGGCTGATGAATTGAGCAATAGATGAGGTTATTGGTGCAATTGGCAGAATGCGCCAAGATGAAGTCATTAATTTTGACAACTCATTGAACTTCTTCCTGACTGCATTCCTGATTCATGAACAACAGCCGCAGCTATTTCTTCTCACTGCCTTCTGAGCATGTGTCTGGAGGACTTTCCTTCCCCCACTGGGCATACAGGAGGCGTCTCCACCTTTCTACCCCTTCAATCTCTCCAGTGCATTTTGTGAAAACCTTGGTGTCTCTCTCACATGTGGAGCCTGTTATCACCCACACAAAACCTATGGGATAGAGCAATTAGTCTCCCCATGAGCCTCGTTGAGTATGAGCCCCCTGCTGAGAGGTGGGGAGCCCATGGACAGGGTAATAGACACTGATACTAAAGTCGAGCAGACTTGGAACCGACACTCAGACCCGGCTGGGATCTAAAGAGTATTGCACATGTTATTACTTTGAAATAATACTATTTCTCTTCATCCATTCGCTTCCGACGCATCCGTGGTCACTAAAGAGCCATTGCTCAAAGCCTCACACCGCACATTCTCACATTTGAGGGGGAAAAAACCCCTACCAGTTATTGCAGACACAATGCACCTCTCTTTTAAGAGGTGCAGGTTGCCTTTAAGCAGCGCTATATTTCTGACATTGGGCTTTCCAGCTGATCCAGGCTGACAATAAACAGCATAGTCAGTGCTGATTGCGTGTAGAAATTATTTCAAAGAGCAGGCAGCACAAATTAAATGTGCTTCTCGGAAAGCCATGCGTGGGAGTGGCTTACTCACACTGTGATCCATGACGTCCAGTTCAGGAATAATCCAAGTTCAGCTGAGAACATAGAAGATCTGACAAGTTCTGAAGAAGTGGAGGGTTATTCTCTACATTGTCCTGGCCAAGGTATATCACTCAACTTACATTACTAAAACAGATTATCTGGTGACTATTTCATTGCTGCTTGTGGAACCTTGCTGTGCACAAATTAATTGCCACATTTCCTACAATATGACGACACCAACACTTTAAAAGTACTTCACTGACGAGAAATATCTTCAAGACATCTGGGGATTGTGAAAGACATTATATAAATTGAAGTTCTTTCTTTTATATAAATTCAAGTATCACCTTTTTTTAATTTAACTAACTTCACTGGAGGAAATGTAGTTTATAATTCATGCTGCCTCTTGGAAACTAGTCCCGATATCATTAGGATATTCTCCTCTGCACAGTCTCAGGACTATTCCAACAGCTTGCATTCGTGGAAACTGTTTTCTGCTTTTTCTAGCACCACACACAGACCTCTTACATGTCAACATAACACACTAAATATTAGGGCAGCATGTTGCTTGGAAATGTTGGGCAGCACGGTAGCACAAGTGGATAGCATTGTGGCTTCACAGCACCAGGGTCCCAGGTTTGATTCTCCGCTGGGTCACTGTCCGTGTGGAGTCTGCACGTTCTCCCCGTATCTGCATGGTTTGCCTCCGGGTGCTCCGGTTTCCTCCCACAGTCCAAAGACGTACAGGTTAGGTGGATTGGCCATGATAAATTGCCCTTAGTAACCAAATAGGTTAGGAGGGGTTATTAGGTTACGGGAATAGGGTGGAAGTGAGGGCTTAAGTGGGTCGGTGCAGACTCGATGGGCCGAATGTCCTCCTTCTGCACTGTATGTCCTATGTTATAGCTTCCAGTGATCATACCATCCACAGTGTTTGAAAAGTCTAGGAATCCCTGAAATCCTTATCAACTGTGAAACTAGGGATCATAGTTTCGTAGAATCCCTACAGAAGCAGACCATTTGGCCTATCGCGTCTGCACTAGCCCTCCAAAAGAGCGCCCTACCTCGGCCCACTCCTCCGCCCTTTCCCCAAAACCCCACCCAACCTGCACATCTTTGGACATAAATGTTTATATAGTACAGTTTGCATGTGCTGGATGTCCTAAAGCACTTCACAGCCAGCGAAGTATGTTTGAAGTGTAAGCATTATTACAATCCTGGAAATCCAGCAGCCAATATGTACACAGAATTCCATAAACAACCATGTGATCAATGCCTAGTGAATCCGTTTTGTGGTGACTAGGGGATTTCACAGTCACTTCATTGCAGTGTTAATGTGAGCCTACTTGTGACACCAATAAAGATTATTATTATTTAAGAAATGTTGAGGAATAAATGCTCTACCCTCGCCTCCCTTCAACCTGCATGGGAATCTATTGCCTGATTCTAAGCTGGGAGATGACATATTGGTTTAACATCCCATCCGAAAGGCAGCAACTCTGACCGCGTAGCGACCCTTCAGTAATGCACTGAAGTGTCAGAACAGATTATATACTCAAGACTCTGGAGGGGGCTTCAAATCCAGCACAAATCCACTGAGCCAAGACTGCCACCACCGCACGTAGCAAGTTAATTTAATAATTCAGAAACATCTATTGCAATTAAAGGCAAATAACTTAGAAAAAATATCTGTCGCATGCAGGTAAGATTTGGATAATGGTGTAAATATGAATGGACGGGCTGGGATCAGTGATCATTTCATAACTTCCCATTGTGCACTCTCATTGCACGAGGCTGTGAATGGCAATGCTAAAAAATTTAAGTCTGGTCTAAAATTAGGTAAATTCTACTGGGAACCAGAGGATGATATCATGTTGAGACACATTTCCATTTCATTTGTAGCAGAAAATTACAAACGACTTTTCATCCTGCAGCCGATAACTCAGAATAGGAATGTCGATTCCATTGTGCAGACTCTAAGAAGGCTTTGACCTATTAAATAAATGGAACAAAAGCTGTTTGTAAAGCTCATCAATGTTGTCTTACGGGCCATGCAATTTAATGCTCCCATTTTTAAATAAGAGCTAATGATATAGCTGCTTGAACGTAACCTGCATTGGTATCTTGTGGCAGGGAGGCTAAGGGTGAGGCTAAGGGTAATTTCACTGGATTTCCATAGCATCATTTCAGAATGTGCCTTAAGCTACTACCCTTACTTGTAGCAAACTAAAGGTGGGGAATAAATTAGTAATATTATTACCAGCATAACCACAACCCCAACTCAACATTCAGCAACAGCTTCACATTTACTTCCCTCTGTCACTGATCATTGGTATCCTCTTGGCCAGAATGCAAAAGCAAAAGCCATTACAAAATTAACATCCACACCAAGCTAATAAATGAAATCAAGCCATATTGCAAAGACAAATCAACTCATCACTCCTATTCATACCCTTCTGTCTTAGTGCATGGCTTTGTACTCCAATGCACTGACCCTGCAGTGACTGCAGGATTGTTTATGGAAGGCTGCTGAATTTCAGTAGCGGAGATAGGCTGGAGGAGATAATAGAGATAGGGAGGGGCAAGGACGTGGAGGAATTTGAAAACAAGGATAAGAGTATTAAAATTGAGGTACTGCTTCACCAGGAACCAATGCAGGTCAGTGAGCACAGGGGTGATAGGTGAACAGGACGTGGTTTGAGTTAAGCTATGGGCAATGGAGCTTCGGATGACCTCAGGTTTATGGTGGGCAGCATGTGGGAGGTCAACCAGGAGTGCGTTAAAATAGTCCAGTAAGAAGTCTTACAACACCAGGTTAAAGTCCAACAGGTTTGATTCAAACACGAGCTTTCGGAGCGCAGCTCCTTCCTCATTTAAAATAGTCAAACAAAGGCACGGATGGGTGTTTCAGCAGGTGATCTGAGGCAGGGGCAGAGACAGGTGACGTTCTAGAGGGATGGAAGTAGGTGGTCTTAGTGGTAGCACAGATATGTGGTCAGAATCTCATCTCTGGGTCAAATATAACAGCAGCTTTATAGACAGTCCCACTCAGCATCAGGCAATGGCCAGGAAGAGGGGTAGAGTTGGTGGTTAGTGAATAGAGCTTGTAATCATGGAAGACGATGAGGATTTTCCGCTCGCCTTTTCAGTGGCCAGGATCAACGGCGGGAGTACAAGATCCTGGAGGAGTCCCCAAAAGTGGTTTATGCTTTTGGGAATTCCTGTTCCGATTCCACCCCCCCCCCCCCCCCCCCCCCCCACCCCGGCTCCCGCTAATGATGTACTTTGAACATCGGGGTACCCATTTGAATATATTAAATTATCACAGTTCCGCTAGATTGTCCATTGAGGGCACCCTGATGTGAATCAGTACAGGTCCCCACGACGCGCACTGGTGAGAAGAACCCACCAGGGGCATACAGGTGAGTACATCTCCCCCCCCCCCCGGGGGGAGGGGGTCATTCCATAGCTGTACTCTGGCACTGCCCCCGACACTGTGCCCGACACTGCCCCACTACCCATGGCACTGTGAGGGCAGGCTTCCATGGGGGGGGGGGGGGAGAGGTTCCGTGGGGGGAGGGAGTTGGGGGCGGCTGTCTGTGAGAGCTGATTCAATTTTAATTTTTTTTATTGGGATGTGCTTTTTAAAGATCTTTTAAAAACTCAGTTACTGGCAGGGAGAGCTCATCGCCATGGGACCCGCCCCTTAACATTTCTTTAATCCCAGTACCTAAAAACAGGGCAGAGGAAGCCGGCTTTGGGGCCAATGGTTTTACCTTGTCTTTCCTACCCACTGCGTCATTCCAAAAAATGGGAAAATTCCATCCAACGCATTTACTTAATTGGAGACGTTTTCTGAATAAAGTTTTGGGTGTCAGACAAGCGTTCTGGCAATTTGGAGACGGTGGACAGGTTGAGGGGAGTTGGTGCTGAGGTAGAGCTGCACGTCATCAGAACCCATATGGAAACAAACACTGTGGGAAGGATTCTCCCGTCCTACCGACGGTGTGTTTGGTGGTGGGCGGGAGCGGAGAATCTGGCGCGAGCCAAAGAATTGGAAACCCACCAGCGTAAAATCATGTTGCAATTCTCCCAATGGAGGGTCAGCCTTCCCACTGGTTGGTGGCGTGAATACCATTTGCATCTCATGAAGGCTCATTAAAATGGCTGCCCGCTGACATCCTGTCAGGCCTTTCAATCTTGTGCCGGGCCAATAACATCAATCAAAAACCCGATTGCGAAACAGTGGTGTGCACGAGGCAGTCCTCAGTTCACAAGAGACTTTGGGGTGAGTGCAACGGTGTCATAGTGCTCCACTGCTCCCGATGCACTGTGCACAACTCTGTCAGCAGCGGTGGCCTGACAAAGATAAGGGAGGCAAAGCGGGAGGAGGGCAAGGAGGAGGTGTGAAGGCGAGGGCTCATGCTGGCAGGCAGAGGAGCAAGGAGGTGGGTATGGAAGATGAATGGAGGGCATGGGGATGACCGAGGGCATGGGAAGCTGGAGGCTGACAAGTCTGCTTGAAAAGCTCACAAACAAGGGGGTCAAAGGGATACCACAGTGTTTACTGGAAGGGGATGCAGAGGACTCCAGGTGTGGTGGGTAGAAGTCCAACTGGGGCATGGACGCCTCACAGATGGTGGACTCGTTGGGAGGGCAGTTGAATCGAGAAACTGACTTCTGCTTGAGGCTGCTAGCCTTTTAACTCTGGGTTGCTAACATCCTGCAGGACTTGGCGAAGACAGGTGGGCTGGAGAAAGTGATATGAGAGCGCTGAATGAAATTTAAATAGGGTGCCGGGACCTTTGAACCCACCAGCCGATGGTGGGTGGATGAATCAGCTGACCGACCACTCAGAGGGGAACATGCCTGTGCATCATTAATGAGGTTCCATGCACAGAATGGCTCTCCCGAACTTTATAAACTATTACTGGCCGGGCGAATATTGCAATGGTGAGGAAATGGGTAGTGGGGGAGGGGTCGGTATGGGAGCAGATGGAGGCAGTCTCATATAGGGTCACGAGTTTGGGAGCACTGTTAACGGCGCCTCTGCCGTTCTCGCCGGCCCGGTACTCCACAAGCCGAGTGGTGGTGCTGGCCCTGAGAGTGCGCGGACAGTGGTGACAGTAAACGGGTTGGAGGAGGCGTCGGTTTTGGCATCAATATGAAATTTCTCTCAGGCAAAGACAAGGTTGAGGAATTATTTTTGTGATCTGGTGGGTAGCAAGTTTCAGTGTACAGTGAGGGCCCTTGTTACAATAGTCAGTGGTCTGCCATTCTGGATGCACACTGCTCCAAGTCCCTGCTGAGACTCATCTGCTGATAACACTATAGTTGTACGGACATCAAAGTATTGTAGCACTGGAGGTGCTGAAAGCAGATCCTTGAGTATGTTGAAGATATTGCTGTTGTGCTGCTACTAGCACTTCCTGAAGGAGAAGTTGGCACAGGGCTGCAGTCACTTCAAATGAAATCAATCTGTCATGCTGAGGATGGCCAGCTGCGCATGTTTGTCATCAGGAGTGGACATCTGCTGTGTGGCCTCGGTCTTGTCTGGGTCTGGCTCCACACTGATTGGCAGTCAGCAGGTGGCCCACAGAGAGGACCTCACTGACTGAATTTGTGTTCGGCAGGGCTGAGATTCAATTGTATGATTCTGATCCTGTCGAAGACCAAACATGTCCGTCCATCAAGCTTGACCACTGCGCCTCCTCAAATTAGAATGTCATCAACAATGACTTCACGTGACTGCCCTACGAAGAGCTGTTCCAAGGACCTTTGAAAGAACTCACTACCAGTGGAAATACCATGGGGCATGCGCAGGAATCTGTACCTGCCTGCTGGATACATGACTATCCAAAGATTCAAGGCTCCTTCATCACACCGTATTTGCTAAAATCCGCATTTAGCATCCAAGATGCTGAAGACTTTGGCATCAGGCATGCTGCCTATGTTCAAATTTCTTCATTGGATGGTGAGGTCTCAGAGTGCTATGTTAAAGTGAACTGGGTCGATTCAGATTCCGACTGTGCAGTCTTTCTTCACCGCAGCTGCCATCACGCAGACACATTCCGTGGCCTGATCTATGGGGGCTATGACACCCAGTCCTGTCATTCTGCCCAGTTTGTCTTTTATCTTCTGTTTCATGGAAAGGGGTACTCTTTTTGGAGCGCAGACAATGGGTGGCACTGAATCATCCAGCCTCATGTGATATATAACACACAGCTTCCCAATAGCATCACAGTCAAACAGGTCTCTGTACTTCTGCATCTCCGGTGCTTGTTTCTGTAAGGTGGGCACATCTGGCCCAAGGTGGATTAGTCAGGGAGTGTCAGGGAGTCCCAGCAATTGTTTAACATCCTGGTCAACTATGTGCAATTAAAACATGCCCTGCATGCAGTCCAAGGTGACTATGCCTTCTGTGCAAATGGTCTGTCCACCACATGCAGCGAGGTTGACTTTGCTGGTGGAACTGAGTGCAGCACAGGGCTCGGATTTCATCAGCAGCGGCTTCAACAAACCATTGCATTTTGCCCCAGTATCAGTTTTCACAGTAGAATGCTTGCAGGGGCTCAAGGTTTTGATTTGTCTCCTGCTTATTCACTTTGTTTATATGCTGAAACATATGCTGAAGCATGTGCTTCTTTTTTTGTGGATGCTGGCTGTTGCAGTTTGAGCAGGCTGTGGAAGGAAGGAAGGAAAGAAAGAAAAGAAAGAAAGAAAGATTGGCTCGGGCCAATCATATGGGAGCACGCAAACCCCGACCGATGGAGAGAAACCATGGGGCCCTGGAAGCAGGGACCCGGGGCAGTGTGGACCCTAAAGCTGGAGAGCCAAGACATAGTCAACATTGCTCTGTGCCTGTACAAAGTTGCCTTTGCCTATTGTTAATAAACCTCCTTTGTTGTTACGGGAAGCCTCCAGTGTATTGTGTCGAGCCGCCACAGAGATGTATGACTATTGATTCACTGGGGTTCTGACTAGCAGTGATGAAAGCCTGTCTCTCCATGATTAAATTTTTCACAGGTGTGCAGATTTGTTCACATTTCTTTAGCAGTAGCTCACGGTCTTCTTGATCTTCCCCCTCCTGGAATGCAAAGGATTCCCATTTCCCCACAGCCTCAGGGTCCGCCAGGTTCAGCAATGTGTGGGCTTTGATTTCTTGACTGCTGATAGATGGTCTTTAGCCACCCGGGATTCACTCCCCCCCACCCCCCTCCAAATCACATATCAGTCAGTGCACAGGTCATTTGGCAATATGTGAACAAATGCACATTCTACATCCCCTTTGGTTTGCTGCTCAAATCATTCAAATCAGCAGGCAACACAAAGTTGGTCTACTGCCTGAATTGCAGTGAATCGGCAAAAGATAAACACATCCTGATCCTTACACCTGTTTTCAGGGGTTATATAATTTGAGGTAAAAGGACGGGGTTCTAACAGAATTAAAATGTAAAGAGCTGGAAAGACTTGGCAGATCTGGCAGCACCTGAGGAGAGAGAAGCCGGGTTAACGTTTCGAGTCCGTGAGCCTTTTCTTATGCTGAGTTTTTCCAGCACTTTTTGTTTTTATTTCAGATCTACAGCATCCACAGTATTTTGCTTTTATTTGAGGGGTATAATATACCTGGATAGCACAGAAGTGCTGTACCAGACTAAATACCAGACAGAAACATTGTCCCTCGAATATGGTGTAAAGTACTGGTAAATTTTCGTACACAAGTGGGCTGAATTTTACGCTGGGGAAGGGGCCCCCACCCCCACAGTCACTTAATCAGCGTTAGGCCTTTTATTGGCTCGCCCACATTGGGAGGAAGCCTCGCCTCTGAGAGCTGCAGGTCAACCTACAGCGAGTCCTTTGGAGAAGAGGAGGCAGGAAAACAGATGGAGTCAAATGCAGGGTCTAACCGGGGCCAGGCTGCATGCCCCAGCAAGGGAGGGGGTGGACAACTAGGCCAGACAGGGCAGGGGGAAGGGAAATAGTTGGGGGAACATATAGGGTGGTGGCCTCCGATGGGCACAAGTGGCCTGAGAAGGGGGCCCCTTGCCTTGCTACCTGTCTGCCAGGGTTCACCTGCCGGGCTGGACACTTGGTGACAGTCTCTCTTGCTGTGGGTAAAATACCAGCGAGAGCAGGTGGATTCCCTTAAGTGATCATTAGTTAGCCACACTAAGAGCCTTATTTGGGCAGCACGGTGGCGCAGTGCTTAGCACTGTTGCCTCATGGTGCCGAGGACCCGGGTTCGATCCTGGCCCCGGGTCACTGTCCGTGTGGAGTTTGCACATTCTCCCCGTGTCGACGTGGGTCTCACCCACACAACCCAAAGATGTGCAGGTTGGCGAATTGAAAATTAAATTGAATTTTTAAAAAAAAGAATTGGGTACTCTAAATTTATTTTTAAAAATGAAGAACCTTACTTGCCCATGGGTGACTGGGTCACTCAACCATCCCCACTGCTGGTAAAATTGCAGCTGGCCAGGTAGGCGCCAGCAACAATATTACCGCATGGCGCCCAATTTTACAGCAACCTCCTGCCTGCCATTGTTCCCCATGGGGTGTAAAATTCTGCCACCCACCATTGCTGCTGCAGATTTTGCTCTGTACTTGAGTGGAGTCCAGAGAGAGCATTTTGAGCTGTGTAACACTAGGCAGAAGTGTTACAAATCTGATATGTGCGGGAGCACCAGTTTTAATTGATGAGTAAATAGTATGACACACATTGCATTGCGGTTTGGATAGGATTATTGCTATTATGTATTGGTGCTGACTTGCAATATATGGCGAGGCAACAAATTCAATCTGTATCATGGCTTGGACGGTGGCATAGAAAGCCATATATCCAAATTTGTGGATGGTGCAAAGTTTGGTGGCATCATAGGCAGCCGAGATGATAGCATAAAATTGCAGGGAGACATTGGCAGACTAGGTGAATGGGCAAAATTGTGCCCGATGGAATTTAATGGAAGCAAGTGTGATGTTAGCCGTTATGGATCAAGAAAGGATAGAGCAGGGTACTTTCTAAATGGAAAGAGATTATGTGCTGTCGATGCCCAAAGAGACTTGGCAGTTCAGGTGCATAGATCCTTGAAATGCCAGGAACAAGTGCAAACAATAATCTAAAAGGCTAATGGAATGCAAGCTTTATATCGAGAGGACTGGAATATAAAGACATAGGGGTTATCCCAGCTCTGGGTCACTGTCCGTGTACAGTTTGCTCCTTCTCCCCCTGCCTGCGTGGGTCTCACCCCCACAACCCAAAGATGTGCAGGGTAGGTGCTAAATTGCCCCTTAACTGGAAAGAAAAATGAATTGGGTACTTTAAATTTATTTTTAAAAGACACTGGGTTATGCTGCAGCTACAGAAAACCCTGGTTAGACCCCACTTGGAGCACTGTGAGCAGCGCTGGGCACCACACCTCAGGAAAGTGGCCTTGCTATGGCGCTGAGGACCCGGGTTCAAATCCCGGCTCTGGGTCACTGTCCGTGTGGAGTTTGCACAATCTCCCCGTGTCTGCATGGGTTTCACCCCCACAACCCAAAGATGTGCGGGTTAGGGGATTGGCCACGTTAAATTGCCCCTTAATTGGAAAAAATTAATTGGATATTCTAAATGTAAAAAAAAAGTAAAGTGGCCTTGGAGGGAGTGCAACATAGGTTTACAAAAATGACACCTGGGTTACAGGGGTTGAGTTACAAGGACAGAATACTCAAAGTAGACCTGTTTTCACCAGAATTTAGAAGGTTAAGGAGCAATCTGATTGAAGTATTCAAGATATTAACAGGGAAAGACAGGGTAGATAAAGATAATCTACTCCACAGGAATGGAAAGAAATGAGAGGGAGAGAACGCAGGAAGCAGTCGGAGTGGGTGAGGTGAATGAGGATTAGCTCACTGAGTATTGCTCAATGGGGATGGGTTGTGGGAAGGGGTTGGCAAGTTGAAGGAGGAAATATCCTCTGTGGACATAAAGGGTTCAAGTGAAGAGGTTAGATTCTGGATAGTGCTGACTGGGAAGGGGGTCATTCAGTCAAAGGGTTGTGAACTTCAATGATTTAAGTAATAGTCATTGCGGAGCATGCTGGAAAACATGAATTAAACCAACAGGGAATTCAAGAGAAACTCAGGGGTGTATTTTACTGAAGGAGGGATAACTTACCTTACACACCTTGTGACATGAAATCTGGCTGCCCACAGCCACGATACTCTGGGGCGGCCTTCATTAGTGCAGGGTAGTACTTCGGCCCCTCAGGGATAGGGAGTCCCACACTCGAGAGCTGCCGGCCCGGCAGTGCCAGAAGACAGCTGTGGCTGCTGCTGGGGCTACAAACAGTCCCCAGAAAAATGCGATGTTGGAGACTGGAGTTAGGAATGGCCCGACATTTGGATTGGCAGATACCCCAGCCGAGCTGCCTGTTTTGCTTCGGCATCCACTACCAGACCGGAAAGTGCGGTGGAAGCAAAATTAAGCCCTTAAGTGCCTGTTAATTATCCCTTAAGGGCCCCACTAGCTTTACCTTGGGGGTTAAAATCATTCCTTCTTTAGAGAGTGATTAGAATGTGGAACTCGCTACCACAAAATATCAAGAAGCCAGTGTTGTCAGATTTTTAAGGCAGTGTTCCTCGTTCCAGTTTTCCCAGAATCTCATGGGGCAGAGTTTGGGAAATTTGGGGCAGGATTCTCCTGTACCCGGCGGGGCGGGGGCGTCCCAGCCAGGTGGAGTGGCGTGAACCACTCCGGCGTCGGGCCGCCCCAAAAGTGCGGAATCCTTCGCACCTTCAGGGGCGAGGCCCACCCCGGGGGTTGGCGCCCTGCCAGCCGGCGAGATAGGGGCCTGGCGCCACGCCAACCGGCGCCGAAGGGCCTCCGCCGGCCGGCGTGAGTCGGTGCATGCGAGGGAGCGCCAGCGCGTGCTGGCGTCATCCCCGCGCATGCACACAGGGATTCACTTCCGCATCGGCCATCGCGGAAGACCACACCGGTTATGCGGAAGGAATAAAGTGCCCCCACGGCACAGGCCCGCCCGCAGATCGGTGGGCCCCGACCGCGGGCCAGGCAACCGTCGGGGCTCCTCCCGGGGCAAGATCCCCCCGCGACCCCCCAGGAACGCCGGAGCGCCGCCAGGTCCCGCCGGTAAGGGACCTACTCTAATTTACGCCGGCGGGACCGGCTGCAGGCGGGCGGGACTTCAGCCCATCGCGGGCTGGAGAATTCGGGCGGCCCCGGCGCCCATTAAGTCGTGCCGGACCCCGCCATTCTCCGAAGCGGGTGGCGCGACTCATGCCGGGCCGGTTTTTGGGGGGGCGGGAGAATTGGGAGGACACAGGGGGCGGGATTCACGCCGACCCCCGGTGATTCTCCCACCTAGCGGGGGGTGGGAGAATCCCGCCCTTGGTCTGGCACACTTTATAGTCACCATCAAATAAGCACTTTTCTTTAGCAGGGAGATGCCATGGAGGACATGGCATTCCACCTCACACCACACAATATGGAGCTAACAGAGACAAATTGTTCTTGTTTCAGCAAAATATTTCACATTTCTGCCAGAATTTGAAACAAAACAGTGTAGACTGTGTTATTTTTCAGTGGAAAAGCTTCCTGTCAGCTGCTTCTGGCATAATCGTTGGTCCAACTTCAAAGTTTAAGATGCCCAGTTCTGTGCCACATCACTCAGAGCTGTGTGACAAAACACAAGCTTCAACAATGCCAAGAGCTCAGCGTTCTGCCACGATTGCAGTATAATAACATGGCATGATGGCAATCAGGTCAAGGTCCCTGGCAGTTATTTGGCTGCCTCTGCTTCCTGCCGAGGGGGTAATGCAGCACATTAGAAGATGGCAGGTTAACTTGACAAACTGTAGTCTGCAGCTTCCTTTAGGGGCAGAAGGGTCTGTATCTCCTAACTTTGGGCCAGTTCTTCATCTGTAACCACAGGCTTTCCTTTTCATCCAGTATTCCTTTCAAACCATCCACCCACGTCATTCCCCAACTACATAGAAAATGCCTGCATGAATGCCGCAGGTACTTGAGTAAAATAATAATAACTGGAATCTTCTTACAAGGTATTTTCCTACCTTGCAATGAAGGATTATATTTTTCAAATTCCTTCATTTTGTTAGGTAGAATAGACAGAGTTCAATACTTCCTAGAAACCAAAATGATTTCCTGGACCATAATCTGAAAATCAAATGGTTTATAGATGTCATCTGAACCCTTTGAGTCTTTTACTATTTCTCTCAATCATTTTTCTTGACTCTATATTATGGACGTGATGAAAATAAATTCATGCTAATAAATGGATCAATTCTGAAATCATGCCAGTTGAGGAATGTTATCATGACTTACAAGGTGGCTTTAATAAATATATGTGGCAGTTGTTGGCAAACAAGATTTTGGGCCTGAGATCAGGCCATACAAAAGAGAGTGTCAATTAATTCTGATGGTTGGGAACCAATTCAACAATAAATGACTGTAATATTTGAGATAGAAGTTTAATTTCATAGAAAACAAAACAAATGTTCTCTGTGAGACATAGAGAGTCACAGACAAAGATAAGTAAGTTTCAAGGTGTCAAGACTTAGATTGTGGGAGTTATTTTGGCCAAAGAGTGAAAACAGGTGCTAAGTGGGCGCAGTGCTGATACGGCACAATTGTTTGCATGTTGGGATGCAGCACACAATTTTAGTCCTAACTGCTGATTATCATCATTTGAACTATCTTGGAGGTGCCAAATCAAACACAATTTTCAGCAGAATATGTGGGTTCCTTGCATCTACTTCCACTGAAGTATGGAGTGCTCTGGTTAACACATAACGGTACATTTCAGGATGGTCCAGTGACTGTGTGAAATGGGGCACGTGTTCTCAGGCGCAATATTAGAGGTACTGGTGGAAGTTGTCCAGAGGAGGAGGAACTTCCAGTACCTGCAGCAAAGGAAGATGCCACCTCATCCTGCTGCCCATTAACTACAACAGTTGGTGTTGCTCCATCTGGCCTCATTTCCTCTTCCCATTCCTCATACAAACCAAGAAGAGGCCCCCAGCAAGATGCCCATAATGAAACACACCCTTTCTCTTTGACCAAAATGTTGTGACCGCTAGAAGGTGGTCACTAAGATGGTTCAGCACAGCACTTGCACTTTTTTGGTGATACCCTCAGAGGATTTCTAGAATATATATTGCTAAAGTAGTGGTGAAGTCTTAGTGGGTTTCAGAGCTTTTAACAGCCCCAGCAGCAATGACAATGAAATAATGGTTTTCCCGAAGTGCTGAATCTTCCTATATCTAGCACTTGAAATTGAACAGGGAGTCAAGGTCATGGACCTCTGCCAACGTCTTCTTGACGAACTAGGTGTCGCCCCAGTTCGGCACATACACATTTACCAGTACCCTTCCAGAACCCCACTAACCACTCTGTACCGTCCCTCCTGGGTCCGTCACTGCATTGGTCGCTGTGAAGGCTACTCTCTTACGAAATAGAATTGCCACCCACCCCCCCTTGCCCTTGTGTTGATGCTCGCTTGGTATGCTTGACCCACCCAGCTCTTCATTACCCTGATTGACTGATTTTATTTATTGTCACATGTACCGAAGTGCAGTGAAAAGTATTTTTCTGCGGCCGAGGGAACGTACACAGTACATACATAGGAGACAAAAGAATAATCAGCTGAGAACATTGACAAACAGTGGTTGGTTGCAGTGCAGAACAAGGGACCAAACAAAGCAAATACATGAGCAAGAGCAGCATAAGGCGTCATGAATAGTGTTCTTATAGGGAACAGATCAGTCCGAGGGGGAGTCATTGAGACGTCTTGTAGCTGTGGGGAAGTAGCTGTTCCTATGACTGGGTGTGCAGGTCTTCAGACTTCTGACCTCATCTGGTTTTTGGCTCTCAGGAGCATCTCCCGAAGAAATATCACATCGACCCTCAGACTTTTCAGGTGGGTGAAGACCCAAAACCTTTTTACTGGTCCATTCATCCCCTCGTGTTCCAGGTGACTGTCCTCCCCGCTCCTTTGGGGTCAGCCATGTTTGCCTCATGAACATGCCCCTTAATGCCGGTGCTTGTGTTTGTCTTTGGTCTGTCCAAGATAGCCGCCGCCACGTTCCTCCTTCCACACGTACCCTTGTGTAACCTGTGTGACCAGCATTCTCCCCTCCCCCCTTGAACTCTCCCCACCCATTCAGTTGAACAATCTACTTCCACGAAGAGCCCCAGCCTGTCCCACACCCCGAATATCGGCACCGGTGGACATTGTTCCACCTTAACCGCCATGACCTTGGACATGACTTCAAAGAACGTAGTCCAGAATCCGACTAGTTTTGAGAAGGACCAGAACATGTGGGCGTGGTTGTCTGGACCACTTTGGCATCATTCAGAGCTGCCTTCCACCTCTGGGAAGAACCGGCTCCTGCATTTCCTGGTCAGGTGCGCACTGTGCACCACCTTCAGTTGCATCAGGCCCAGCCTCACACACGAGGAGGTGGAGTCCTCATTGTATAAGGTCCTGCTCCAGAGTTCTCCCCCTAGCTCGATGCCTAGTTCCTCTTCCCACCTCTCACTTCTTTCATCCAGTGGGGAGGAAAAGATATACGAGATGCAAAAACTCTACCCCCGAAGATAGTATTTGTGACACCCACTGCTCCAACTCTGCGTGGTGAGGCATTACAGGCAAGTTGTCATGGTATCTTAGGGTTGAAATATAAAACCACTTCTGACTTTTTCAATGCTTCTTTTGCTGATTGATGAACTTTTTTGCATTCAGATGCTCATTACCATGCCTGTTTTATGCACAGTAAGAAGTCTTACAACACCAGGTTAAAGTCCAACAGGTTTGTTTGGAATCAATAGTTTTCGGAGCGTAGCTCATTCATCAGGTGAGTGGAGCTATGCTCCGAGCTGCACTTCATCACTCACCTGATGAAGGAGCTACGCTCGAAAGCTAGTGATTCCAAACAAACCAATTGGACTTTAACCTGGTGTTGTAAGACTTCTTACTGTGTCCACCCCAGTCCAAGGCCGGCATCTCCAAATCATGTTTTACGCACTTCAACATATGTAAGGGTTGATTACATGTAGTAGTTGATTAATCCCAGGAATGACCTGAGTTGAGTGCAATTTGTTGGCCATAGAGCCTCTATAATAGCTTCCATTTTTTATGTGCATTGTGTAGACCCTTACAATTAATTACATGTCCTAGTTATTTGTATGGATGTCTGAAGGAAATCACATTTACTACGAAGCCCATGCATTTGATGGAGTTTGATGGAGTTTCATTGCGGATTCTATGGGCGGAATTCTCCCACCCGGCGTGCCTCCCAAACAAACCAGCACAGCGAGAATCACGGCTGGCCGCTCGGAGAATCGGCGTTTGCTGTTTGCAAAAGGCGAGCAGCGATTCTCCGGCGCGGATGGGCCGAGCGGCCACCCCAACACGACAGGTTCCCGCCGGCGCCGTCCACACCTGGTCGATGCTGGGGGGTGTGGCCTGTGGGGGGGGGGTTCCTGCACCGGGGGGGCCTCCGATGGTGTCTGGCCTGCGATCGGGGCCCACCGATCGGCGGGCTGACCTCTCTACAGGAGGACCTCCTTTCCTCCGCCCCCCCACAAGATCCATCCGCCATCTTCTTGCGGGGCGGCCTTGGTGAGGACGGCAACCGCGCATGCGCGGGATGGCGCCGGCCAACCCGCGCTTGCACGGGTCACTTCATTTACGGGCACCGGCCGTGTCATTTACGCGGCGCTGCTTTTTACGCGCCGCCAAGGCCCAGTGTGCATAAAATTCACAACGCCGCTCCTAACCCCCCGGGGGCGGGAGAATAGGGGGCTGGGAGCGGCCTTCGATGCCGGAGTGAAACACTCCGGTTTTCACTCCGCCGTCGGGACTTTGTCTCCATTTCGGAGAATCGCGCCCTAAGTGTTCTAAGTGTTCCAGTTCATTGGTGCCAGTTACTGTCAATCAGGTAACACTGAACCCCTGTAAACCGCTAAGGATCTGGTCCATTTATCATTGAAATAAAGCTGGTGAAGATGTTATTCAGAAAGACAATCTCTTGTAGTGAAATAGGCCTTTGTGGGTTGGGAGCAGGTGTTGAGTTCAGCTGCAACATTTATTTGCAGGTAGGCCTGTGATAGGTTGATCTTGTTGAATTTCTGACTTCCTGCAAAGCCGGCAAACACATTGTTAATCACCGATAGGCTATTGGTTGACACAAAGTACTGGATTGATTGTTTTAAAATCTCCTCAGATATGATTTGTACCATTCTGCTTCATGACAGGTACAATAGGGGCTTCCCAGTCACTTGCAATGACAGGTTCTAAGACTCCTGTTTCCACAAGTCTCAGTAGTTCAGACTCTATCTCCAGGTGTATAGTATATGGTACGGTTCTAGCCTTAAGGCATTTCGATTGACTATTTTCCTTAATCTTCAGGGGCACTTGTAGACCTTTCATGGACTCCAGTGTATCGTCAACAACACTGCTGTATTTTTCCATGATGGTCTGTAAGTCTGACTTTGGATCAACTGAGCTGTTGACAGCACTCCTGTTTAGTTTCATCCTTTGCAGCCTAGAGCAGCTAAAGAAAGCTGGGAGACATCCTCGGACCACATGGAGGGGTAGTTCTGCAGTTTGATCACTTAGCTCAACATTGACTGTGATGCAACCTCTCGGAGACACCATTTCCTCAGTACAGGTCCTCAAAATCACATCTGCTGGTTTCAAAGGGAGGTGATTAAGTTTCCATTTGTAGATGGTTTCAGGAATAAGGGAGATAGAAGCCCCCTTACGACCTCCATTTTGATAGGTTGCCCGTTCGGTTATGGGTGAACCCAAAAATGGTGCGACTCACCCTGGACTGAGAGCACTTTCAGTTCTTTATCAGAATGAAGTGTCACAGCTTTACTGTGGTTGTTGTTCTTTTCTTCCATGTTGTGAATTTTCTTAGTTAAATTCAGTTTGTTTCTTCCTTTGAGCATTCTTCTCTGGAGAAGTTATTTTACTCCTGCAAGCTCTTGCTGTGAGGCAAGTTCTGCCACAATCTTCACATTGACTGTCCTTGCTCCAGCAGTCAGCCTGTGAATGGCCCGTTTCTGAACAGCGATGACATGCCTATTGCTGGGTAGATGTCTTCAGGGCAGCAGCCAGTTTATGGATCCTCTTGCTTGTTCCAAGCTAAAAAGCCTCCTCAGCAGCAAGTTCCATTGAAATAGCAATATCTAATGCAGTCTTCGGACTTAGGTTACGGCTGTTGTGTTATGTACTCTGGGACAACATAGGCTGCAACTCGATGCAGCTTTGACCAAAAGATACTCCAGACTTTGAAGTAAGTTCAATGTGATTTATTGAACCATTTGCACAGTTCTCTATGAGTTTGACTCTCCTGCTAATCTTGCTATAGTAACTCAGTCTAACTAACCAGTCTGCTCTAAGCCATGTGGTGGGTGTGATGCTTCTGATCTGCCCCTGTCCTACTCTCTAATTGTCGCCTGTGGAAAGAGGCAGAGCATGTGCGCCCTGTCCTTAAATATGGGTTGTGTAATGCCCCCTTGTGGTAGTGTCACCTCTGGGTGTCTTGACTGCCCATTGGTCGTGTCCTATTCTATGTGTGCATTAGCTGTATGTCTGCATGTCATGACGTCTCTGGTGCTCCCTCTAGTGTTTACTTAGTCATAGTGTATTTACGTTAACCCCCTGTGTATTTACAGTGATGCATATCACCACACACCCTCCCCTTTTCTCGTGCTATATATTTTCTGTACAGTGTTAACGAAAAATTGAACAGGTAAATAAGTGATGACATGTACATGTTATGATCACTGTGATGACGATACAAGATCAAAGAATAGTTATGATGACGTTGAGGATTATAAAATACCAAATAATAGTTATGATCCGAAGTTCATGAATTTACACGGTCAAGTGGCTTTCTTGTGCTGTTATGGAAGTGTCAATGTTGATGTTGTCATTTCCTTGTGAGCGCCGTCAGTGTCCTGGTGTTTACATAACCAAGATGTCATCAGGAGTTGTTCAAATGGTCAAATCACTTCATTGTCCGAGGTGGACTCTTTTTTGTTTTTGCTTGTGGAAGCAATTCTTGATGACATCTTTCCTGAAAGCTGGTTTGCTTGTCCGTAGTGTAGCAAACGTGAATTGGAAAGGTGCGTTGACATGCCATTGTTCTGAGCTGAGCAGTAACATTGTCCTTCATGGGCAGAGTTGTACCATGTCATACCAGTTGTTGTTCTATTGTTGTTGTCATTGTTGTTATTGACATGCTTGTTGTTGTGTTTGTTGCCTCTGGTATGCTTCTTGTTGTTGTTTGTGTTGTTGTTTCTGTAGGTTTTGTTGTTGTGTTTGTTGCGCTCAATGACCATTCCGAGTGGAGAATTCAAGTCCTTCACAAAGTTACTTGTGTCAGTGTCCTTTGTGGCATCAGCTGTTCCATTGAGCGTTTCGTCTTTGATTCCTCGGTACTCCCCGTTTGGAGTCATGTCCGGTTCACTTGAATCATCTTTGGCTTGTCGATGCTCCCCGTCTGGAGTCATTTCAGGTTCTTGTGGAGAGGCCCGAGTAGATGAGGTTTGAATTAACATGGTGTCACTGGAGTCACTAGTAACCTCACTTTGATTGTCAAGTGCCTCTGTACATACTAGCTGAGATCTGTCAGTCTCGCTGAGATTTCGCACATCTTGTATGGGAATTGTGAAGCCTTTGTCACTAGTCGCACATACAGTGGGTAGACCTTCAGTGTCTACTTGTCGGTTAGATGAGCTGGGTAGACTGTCAGAGTCTTCTTCTGGTGGCTCAAATAATCTGGGTAGACTGTCATAGACTTTTTGTTGTTCAAGTGAGCGTCATAGACTGTCATAGTCTTCTTGCTGTGCACTTGAGTGTGGCAGACTTGCATTTTCTGCTGCTGGTTGTTCAGATAAGGTTGCTAGACCTTCATGGTCTTGTTCATGCAAGGATTGCACTCTGGAGTCTTGCGTTGCTTCCATCGTGGAGTCTGTCAATGAGCTCACTGTTGAGGCTTGTATCGCTCTCTCTGTGGAGTCTGGCATTGTTCCCTGTGTGGAGTCATGCAGTGTTCTCGCTGTGGAGTCGATCTGTGCGCTCTCAACTGAGTCATGCAGTGGTCTCACTGTGGAGTCGATCTGTGCGCT
Source organism: Scyliorhinus canicula (assembly GCF_902713615.1). NCBI lineage: Eukaryota > Metazoa > Chordata > Chondrichthyes > Carcharhiniformes > Scyliorhinidae > Scyliorhinus > Scyliorhinus canicula. The sequence continues at coordinate 48,920,022 of NC_052153.1, forward strand.
CTCAACGGACTCGTGCTGTGGTCTCTCTGTGGAGTCTGTCATTGCTTTCTGTGTGGAGTCGGGATCTCTTTGTGGTGCGTGGACCACTCTCTTGGCGTCACGCTGCTCTCTGTGGGCTTGTACCGCTCTCTGTCTCTTGGCGTCAGGCCGCTCTCTGTGGGCTTGTACCGCTCTCTGTCTCTTGGTGTCAGGCCGCAGCAGAATCCTGTACCCATGGGTCGGGATGTCGTCTATGCTGGGTTCCTCAAATCCGAAGAACTCATCCATGACTGTGTTGGATGCTTCAATGTACAACACATCTCATTGCAGTTCGGATTTGGTACTGAGGTCGCCACGTCCAATGATGAAATCATCGTCTGAGTCGTAGTCTTCAAGGACTAAATCATCTCTTAGGGTGGTGCTAACTGCTTGTTGCAGGGTTCTGCGGAGGTTACTTTCAGCTACTAGTCGAAGTTCAGGCATTGTGCTGTCGTTCCAGGTGAAAGAATTGTGTTTTCTGGCTTTAAAATAGTTTTTCACTATTTTCAGACATTTCCCCTTTAAGTGGGCGTGGTCCGGAGCCTCTGACATCATGATGCTCGTGACGTAGAGCGTAGGAATAGATTGCGCATGTGCAGATTGCTTTTCCTTCACTGTGCGCTCTTTTTGCAAATGCGCAAGCGCGGCTTCTCGCGCATGAGTAAAACACTGTTTCGCCGGTTCGCATCTTCTCAGGAACTGCACATGTGCGGCTCCTTGCGCAAGATGGCTGCCAATCAATTTTGCCATTTGCTTCTGTTGCAAGCCTACCTTAGCCTCGTGGTGAGTATAGGCGCCAGTTTTACCGATTTCTGTTGCGTTCACCTCACAGTGGTTTTCAAACTTGTCCAGGACTGTCTGCAAGTCTCTCTTGTCCAGCCCTTTGGAGTACCTGAAGGAGTTGAAGATTTCTGTTGCACTTTCATCCGCAATGGTGAGTAGAACATCTATCTTCTCAGCATCGGCCATGCCATCTAGGTCGGATGCTACCATGTAAATCTCAAATCTCTGCTTCATTGCACGCCAGTTGGCACTGAGATTGCCGTGGTACCTGAGCTGTGAGGAATTGGAATCTCGATCATCTTGCCTGGGTGCTGTTGCTGGTAGCCACGGATCTTGCTGAGTTGAACTATATAGATTCAACAGGCACTACTGGTACCATGTTGTATTATGTACTCTGGAATAACACAGGCTGCAACTCGATGCAGCTTGCCAGACTTTGAAGTAAGTTCAATGTGATTTATTGAACCATTAGCACAGTTCTCTATGAGTTCGACTCTCCTGCTAATCTTGCTATAGTAACTCAGTCTAACTAACCAGTCTGGTGGGTGTGATGCTTCTGATATGCCCCTATTCTACTCTCTAAGTGTCGCCTGTGGAGATAGACAGAGCATGTGTGCCCTGTCCTTATATATGGGTTGTGTAATGCCCCCTTGTGGTAGTGTCACCTCTGGGTGTCTTGACTGCCCATTGGTTGTGTCCTATTCTATGTGTTCATTAGCTGTATGCCTGCATGTCATGACGTCTCTGGTGCTCCCTCTAGTGTTTACTTAGTCGTAGTGTATTTACATTAACCCCTTGTGTATTTACAGTGAGGCATATCACCACAACGGCCTCCCCGAACAGGCGCTAGAATGTGGCGGCTAAGGGCTTTTCACGGTAACTTCATTGAAGCCTACTTGTGACAATAAGCGATTATTATTATTATTATTATTATTATTAATAATAATCTTCTCTGAAAGGCCTCATTTTTCAAACTACACACTAACGATCTCCAATTGTGTCATCTAGCAAAGCGGCAAATTTGCAAAATACTACAAATCGTTTGAGGGTTACGAAGAACTGTGCAATATTTTCCCCTCCACCAGACAAACGGCACTCGTGGGGATCTCCTCGGGGATTAGAGGTCCCCAGGTTTATCCCCTTTGGGCAGGGTTGTACCCTGGCACTGCTGGTGCCACCCAGGCACCCTGACATTGCCAGCATGACAGTGCCAGCTAGGTGTCAGCCTGTCACTGTCAAGGTGCCCAGGTGTCCCTGCCAACTGGCAGGGGCACTGCCAGGGTGCCAGGCTGGCATTTTTTGTGTGGTGGCAATTGGGCTGTGAGTGCCCAGTGCAGGTGTTGGGGGGCCCGGTGGGGGGGCTCTGGGCACCTTCCCACAGTGCATTGGGGCTTGGGTGTGGACATAGGTCACTTCGGAGGCTCCAGAGGTCAGGATGCCATTCAAAAATAGCGTCCTGATCTCTCGCTACACTGAGGGGTTCTGGGAAGAGGAGCTCCTCAGTGCAGAAAACAGGGTGATGTGCGATCCCGGCCACCCATTCCCCACTAAGACCCCCTATTGAACCTAGGTGCCGTTTTATAGCCTTGTGTTTCTTGGCACTGCGAGCGTTGGGAAACATGGCTAAACATGCTCGCTATAGGACTTTGTCCCCATTTAGTTAAATCCCGCTCTCTGGCTTTTTCTGCGGAGCCAATTTCCTAGCCAGTATGGTGATTTTTGCGAGGGGTTTACAGGATGGTAGTGATCACAAAGATACACAAAGCTCTTTTGAAGAATTAAACTAACTTTATTAACATGACTAAATTTGAGTTCAACACTTATTCTGAATAGCGAACATACATGTAAGAATTAAACTACACTCACCAACACTATCTCTATCTACTAATTATAACTATTATATCTTATCTAACTCTTCAATACACTATGAATCTTACTCTCTTCAGCTCCAAATCTAGTCTCCTCTCCAAGCCCAAGAGGCAGTGCTATTTATAGTATTGTTCCTTAGCTCCCTCTAGTGGTTAGGCTTAACATAACATTAACTCTTCACATGCTGTACATTTGTATAATGTCTCATCCCACTTTCTTTGAGAAAAATGTTGTTGATACATTTTCTTGTTGACAGTATTATACAGCATGTCAGCAATGATAGAACAAATGTTAGATTTACAGATTTAGCCTATTTGGAGGTTTCCTACGTCTTGTAGACCTTCTTAATGTTACAACAGTGTTATTTGAATTACCTGGTACATTTGACAATATAGCTTTTGGAAAGTCATTTGTAGGATATATGAGTTATTGACTCGTGGTAGCTAATTATGCAAATATAACAGATTGTTTGAGTTTCAAGAGGCCTCTTCCTGTTTCTACGGAAAATCTTTCCAGATTCTGTACTGATCATGTATGATCCTGGTGTGAGTTCATTGAGTACTTTTGCAATGTCCATCCATCCACCTTCAGGATTACGAATGTGTACAATATCACCTTCTTTGAGTGTAGATAGTGGTTTGGAGTTTTTATCGTAATGCTTCTTTTCTGACTCTTCGGTTGCTGCATTTTGTTATGCATGACTTGTTCATCTTTGTTTGGAACTATTAGAGTTGGTAGCGTAGTATGTATTCTTCGTCCTACCAATAGTTGTGCTGGAGAAAGCCCCGATGACAATGGTGTAGCCCTGTATGCTAACAGTGCTAAGTCAAAGTTCCTTCTGTCCTCCAAAGCTTTTTTCAGAAGTTGCTTCACAATTCCCACTCCTTTCTCAGCTTTCCCTTTTGCCTGTGGGCATGGTGGGCCAGAAGTTACATTGTGAAGTCATAGTCATTGGCAAATTGCAACCACTCTAGGCTGCTAAAACACGGTCCACTGTCTGTGACAACAGTAACTGGTATGCCATGTCTGGCAAATCATTTTTCGTTGCCCTGACAACTGAATGCATTGTTGAGTTGGATAATTTGATAACCTCCAGAAAATTTGAGCAACAGTTAATAATTATCAAATAATCACAGCCTTGAAAGTAAAATATGTTCATGGCGACTTTTGTCCATGGTTGAGTAACTCGTTCGCTTTCCACCAAGGTCTGCTTATATTGTCCCTGTTGGTGCATTTGGCATATAGAATTTTTTTTTTTCATAGAATTTTACAGTGGAGAAGGAGGCCATTCGGCCCATCGAGTCTGCACCAGCTCTTGGAAAGAGCACCCCACCCAAGCCCATACCTCCACCCTATTCCATAACCCAGTAACCCCACCCAACACTAAGGGCAATTTGGACCCTGAGGGCAATTTAACCTGGCCAATTCACCTAACCTGCACATCTTTGGACTTGTGGGAGGAAACCGGAGCACCCGGAGGAAACCCACGCAGACACGGGGAGAACGTGCAGACTCCACACAGACAGTGACCCAAGCCGGGATTCGAACCTGGGACCCTGGAGCTGTGAAGCATTTGTGCTATCCACAATGCTACCGTGCTGCCCTGACTGTCCGACACTGTTGAATGTAGTTGTTGATTCCCGGCCAATACACCGATTGCCGTGCTCTTCCTCTACATTTCTCAATACATTGATGTCCTTCATGGATTTGTGTGAGATGGAATTACAATGCGGTCCCCTTTCAATAGGAAGTCGTCTATTGTTGTCATGTTTTCTCTGATGTTGCGAAAGTTTGCACATTTCCCTTTAGGCCAGTCAGTATGCAGATATTGTATCACTTGCTGAAGTGTCATATCTCGTAGAGGCTCTGCCTTGATTATTTGTTGTTTAGCATCTGTGACAGGTAGCATTGCTGTGATGAAGTTGGCTTATACTTCAATACTGACTACAACGTCAACAACTTTGTTATCCTTGTGCATTGTAGCTCTGGATAACGTATCCGGAAGTACTAAACCTTTCGAACCAGGTGTATATATTAATTCAAAGTCATATCGACTCCGCTTCAGCATTATGCATTGAAGTCTCGGCGACATGTCACTTAGATCTTTCTTGATCATATTGACCAGCAGACGGTGATCTGTCTCTACGAAGAGTAGCTTTTTGTAGGAGAACTGCGCCAATACCATTTGGACTTGCATCTGTTGATATTTTGCTTACTCGTGTTGAGTCATAGAATGGTAGAACTGGTGCAGTGATTAAAGATGACTTTAGATCTTGCCTTTCCGCTTCATGTTGTGGAATCCAGATGAACGCAACATTTTTCTTTATCAGGTTTCTTAATGCAATTGTCCTACTTTAGAAGTTCGGAATGAATTTCCCCATAAAGTTGACAACACCGAGCATCCTCGATATGGCTTTCATGTCTTTTGCTGTAGGCATCTGAGCAACAGCTTCGACTTTTGATTGGTCAGGTTGCACTCTGTGACCAGCTGTACTGGCAATTGGGGGGGGGGGGGGGAAGGTCTCCCAAAGGATCAGGGGCCCCTGGGTGGTTGGGCTCTGGGCAGTGCACCTGCCAGGCTAGCAATGCCTGGGTGGCATTTTGCCTGCACTGGAGATCGGGCCTGGAAGTACCCTGCCCATGTAAGGGGGGCCATGGGAGGCTTGATGACTCCCTTATGGGTGAGTTGGGGCGTTGGATTGGGGTCTGGGGGTCGCGTTGCGGGGTCTTAAGATTGAGGTGCCACAGGTGCAGGAAATGAGACTAAGTGTGGCCACGACAGGGCATTCCCCGATGAAGCCCTGAAATAACAGAGTCCTGTTAGATGGAGGGGTCTATCTTGGCACTCGGAGCGCCAGGAAAGACCCGGCTAAACGCGTTTGACACGGGACTCTGTTACATATCGGTTAAATCAGACTCAGAGAGTAAGATGAAACTGGAATAGAGTGCCTGTCACAGATGTCAGGTTGGTAATACAGGATAAATATTGAAAGTTCAGAATGGAAATGAAAAAGGAAGGAGGAATGCCAAAATATGAGGAAGAACATAAAAAAGAATCCAAAAGTCTTCTATAGGTGTGGAAAAAGTAAAAGGGTGGGAAAAGGAAGAGTGCGGCCCATTAGGGCCTTTGAAAGGAATTTGCGCGTGGCGGAGAAAGGCGTGACTGAGGCACTAAATGATTAGATTTCATTTGTCTTTACCAAGAAAGAAGATGCTGCCAAAGTCATATTGAGTGTGGAGGTAGTTGAGAAACCGAATGGGTTAAAATTTTATTCAGAGGCATTTCCGGTGGTGGCCATGCGCGGGTAGGTCGCATTTTCGGCAGCACCCACCGCTAACGGACTAACGAGCCCTTTGTAGGAGTTTTGACGGCCCCTTTTCAACACAAACCGGCAGGCAAACGGCGCTAGACCATAAGACCATAAGACATAGGAGCGGAAGTAAGGCCATTCGGCCCATCGAGTCCACTCCACCATTCAATCATGGTTGATTTCAACTCCATTTACCCGCTCTCTCCCCATAGCCCTTAATTCCTCGAGAAATCAAGAATTTATCAATTTCTGTCTTAAAGACACTCAACGTCCCGGCCTCCACCGCCCTCTGTGCAATGAATTCCACAGACCTACCACTCTCTGGCTGAAGAAATTTCTCCTCATCTCTGTTCTAAAGTGACTCCCTTTTATTCTAAGGCTGTGCCCCCGCGTCCTAGTCTCCCCTGCTAATGGAAACAACTTCCCTACGTCCATCCTATCCAAGCCATTCATTATCTTGTACGTTTCTATTAGATCTCCCCTCAACCTCCTAAACTCCAATGAATATAATCCCACGATCCTCAGACGTTCATCGTATGTTAGGCCTACCATTCCTGGGATCATCCGTGTGAATCTCCGCTGGACCCGCTCCAGTGCCAGTATGTCCTTCCTGAGGTGTGGGGCCCAAAATTGCTCACAGTATTCTAAATGGGGCCTAACTAGTGCTTTATAAAGCCTCAGAAGTACATCCCTGCTTTTATATTCCAAGCCTCTTGAGATAAATGACAACATTACATTTGCTTTCTTAATTACGGACTCAACCTGCAAGTTTACCTTTAGAGAATCCTGGACTAGGACTCCCAAGTCCCTTTGCACTTTAGCATTATGAATTTTGTCACCGTTTAGAAAATAGTCCATGCCTCTATTCTTTTTTCCAAAGTGCAAGACCTCGCACTTGCCCACGTTGAATTTCATCAGCCACTTCTTGGACCATTCTCCTAAACTGTCTAAATCTTTCTGCAGCCTCCCCACCTCCTCAATACTACCTGCCCCTCCACCTATCTTTGTATCATCGGCAACTTGGCCAGAATGCCCCCAGTCCCGTCATCTAGATCATTAATATATAAAGAGAACAGCTGTGGCCCCAACACTGAACCCTACGGGACACCACTTGTCACCGGTTGCCATTCCGAAAAAGAACCTTTTATCCCAACTCTCTGCCTTCTGTCTGATAGCCAATCGTCAATCCATGTTAGTACCTTGCCTCGAATACTATGGGCCCTTATTTTACTCAGCAGTCTCCCGTGAGGCACCTTGTCAAAGGCCTTTTGAAGTCAAGATAGATAACATCCATTGGCTCTCCTTGGTCTAACCTATTGTTATCTCTTCAAAGAACTCTAACAGGTTTGTCAGGCACGACCTCCCCTTACTAAATCCATGCTGACTTGTCCTAATCCCACCCTGCACTTCCAAGAATTTAGAAATCTCATCCTTAACGATGGATTCTAGAATTTTGCCAACAACCGAGGTTAGGCTAATTGGCCTATAATTTTCCATCTTTTTCTTGTTCCCTTCTTGAACAGGGGGGTTACAACAGCGATTTTCCAATCCTCTGGGACTTTCCCTGATTCCAGTGACTTTTGAAAGATCATAACTAACGCCTCCACTATTTCTTCAGCTATCTCCTTTAGAACTCTAGGATGTAGCCCATCTGGACCCGGAGATTTATCAATTTTCAGACCTTTTAGTTTCTCTAGCACTTTCTCCTTTGTGATGGCAACCATATTCAACTCTGCCCCCTGACTTTCCTGAATTGTTGGGATATTACTCATGTCTTCTACTGTGAAGACTGAGGCAAAGTACTTATTAAGTTCCTCAGCTATTTCCTTGTCTCCCATCACTAGATTACCAGCGTCATTTTGGAGCGGCCCAATGTCTACTTTTGCCTCCCGTTTGTTTTTAATGTATTTAAAGAAACTTTTACTATCATTCCTAATGTTACTGGCTAGCCTACCTTCATATTTGGTCCTCTCCTTCCTTATTTCTCTCTTTGTTATCCTCTGTTTGTTTTTGTAGCCTTCCCAATCTTCTGACTTCCCACTACTCTTTGCCACATTATAGGTTCTCTCTTTTGCCTTGATGCGTTCCCTGACTTCCTTTGTCAGCCATGGCTGCCTAATCCTCCCTCTGATAACCTTTCTTTTCTTTGGGATGAACCTCTGCACTGTGTCCTCAATTACTCCCAGAAACTCCTGCCATTGCTGTTCTACTGTCTTTCCCACTAGGCTCTGCTTCCAGTCGATTTTCGTCAGTTCCTCCCTCATGCGCCTGTAATTACCTTTATTTAACTGTAAAACCTTTACATCTGATTCTACCTTCTTTCTTTCAAATTGCAGACTGAATTCTACCATATTATGATCACTGCTTCCTAAGTGTTCCCTTACTTTAAGATCTTTTATCAATTCTGGCTCATTACATAACACTAAGTCCAGAATAGCCTGTTCCCTCGTGGGCTCCATCACAAGCTGTTCCAAAAAGCCATCCTGTAAACATTCAATGAATTCCCTTTCTTTGGGTCCACTGGCAACATTATTTACCCAGTCCACCTGCATATTGAAGTCCCCCATGATCACTGTGACCTTGCCTTTCTGACATGCCCTTTCTATTTCGTGGTGCATTTTGTGCCCCTGGTCTTGACCACTGTCAGGAGGCCTGTACATAACTCCCATTATGGTTTTTTTGCCTTTGTGGTTCCTCAACTCTACCCACACAGACTCCACATCGTCTGACCCTATGTCGTTTAGTGCTATTGATTTAATTTCATTTCTAATTAACAAGGCAACCCCGCCCCCTCTACCCACCTCTCTGTCTTTTCGATAGGTTGTAAATCCCTGGATGTTTAACTGCCAATCCTGAACCCCCTGCAACCACGTCTCTGTGATGCCTACCACATCATACCTGCCAGTCACAATCTGGGCCACAAGCTCATCTACCTTGTTCCGTACACTGCGGGCATTTAAATATAGCACCTTTAATTCCCTATTGACTGTCCCTTTTTGTTTTCTTAGTGTGGTGGACCTTGGTTTACTGAGCCTTTCCATACACTGTGTCATATTTTGTGAGATGGGGACTATCGTAACCTCTCCTGAGCTCTGTCTTTGTGATTTTTTGTAATCCTAAGCAGCTACGCTTCCCACTGATTCCTTCACCTCTTGGTTCCCTGACTTTCCCTTCCCCCCCAATCTCTAGTTTAAAGTCCTATTGACCACCCTATTTACTCTTTTCGCCAGAACACTGGTCCCAGCTCGGTTCAGGTGGAGACCATCCCAACGGTATAGGTCCCCCCTGTCCCAAAACTGATGCCAGTGTCCCATGAAAAGGAACCCCTCTTTCCCACACCACTCTTTCAGCCACGTGTTAACTTCCCTTATTCTTGCCTCCCTATGCCAATTTGCACGTGGCTCGGGCAGTAATCCGGAGATTATGACCCTTGAGGACCTGTTTTTTAATTTGAATCCTAGCTCTTTATAATCTCTAAACAGGATCAACAACTGGATCCTCCCCCTCCCTCTCCAATATCCTTTCAAGCCGGTCAGAGATGTCCCGCACCCTAGCACCGGGCAGGCAACATACCATGCGGGACCCTCTATCCTGCTCACAAAGGATACTATCTATCCCTCTGATAATAGAATCCCCTACAAGTACAACTTGCCTATTTACTTCCTCCCCTTGAATGGCCTGCTGAACCATGGTGCCTTGGTCAGCTGACTCATCCTTCCTGCAGTCCTGTTCGCCATCCACACAGGGAGCAAGTGCCTCGTACCTGTTGGACAGGGTCAAGGGCTGAGGCTCCTGAGTTCCTGACTGCTGGTTCCCTTTACCTGCCTGACTTGCAGTCACACCCTGCTGTCCCTGGCCACTGGCAGGATTTAAACTATTTACTCTGACAGGTGTGACTGCCTCCTGAAACAAAGTGTCCAGGTAAGCCTCCCCCTCCCGGATGTGCCTCAGTGTGTGAAGCTCAGACTCCAGCTCATCAACTCTGAGCCGGAGTTCTTCGAGCAGCCAACACTTACTGCAGATGTGGTCGCTGCAGCTCGCAATGGGATCTGCCAGCTCCCACATCAAGCAGCTTAAGCACATCACCTGACCAGCCATCTCTAATTAATTAATTTGTTTAATTTAAGTTTACGAGTTTTAAATTTGGGGCAGATTGGTTATCAACCAATCAGATCACAGCTTCCCTCTGATGTCACTTTTGAAAAAAAAGTGGAAAACAGGAAGTTACCGTTAGGTCTGTATACTCACCCAGAGACTGCTCCTCCTCCTCTGAATGGCTCCCGAAACTAGGCCTCGATCCCCGGGTTAAAGTGAGTTTTTATACTCACCCAGAGACTGCTCCTCCTCCTCTGAACAGCTCCCGAAACTAGGCCTCGATCCCCGGGTTAAAGTGAGTTTTTATACTCACCCAGGGACTGCTCCTCCTCCTCTGAACGGCTCCCGAAACTAGGCCTCGATCCCCGGGTTAAAGTGAGTTTTTATACTCACCCAGAGACTGCTCCTCCTCCTCTGAACGGCTCCCGAAACTTACGCTGACCGCACTGCACGTATGCAAATCTCCCCGGAACAACCAATCCGAAGCTCTGCTCTGCTGCCCCCTGCTGGCAGGCTCCCTACAGCAGTTTATGGAGGGGACCAGGAGCAGGACGGCCAAACAAACGACTAGTGAGAAGCGGCAGGAACGTGCGCGGGATCAGATAATGGCAGCCAGCTTGGATCAGGCACCGTGGGCCCCAGTGGTCGCGGGAACAGCAGGAGTTCCTCAGAAGCTGCTTTGCTTTTTTTTTATAAATTTAGAGTACCCAAATCATTTTTTCCAATTAAGGGGCAATTTAGCACGGTCAATCTACCTAGCCTGCACATCTTTGGGTTCTGGGGGTGAAACCCACGCAAACACGGGGAGAATGTGCAAACTCCACACGGACAGTGACCCAGAGCCTGGATCGAACCCGGGACCTCGGCGCCGTGAGGCAGCAGGGCTAACCACTGCGTCACCGTGCTGACCTGAAGTTGTTTTGCTGACCTGAAAACGGAGATGCTGGCCCCAATGAATTTCATCAAGCAGGAAAAGTTGGACTCGACCTAAAGGACAGCCACATTGGGACGTTACTCTGGTGGGGATGTTAATTGCCGAGTAGCCGGAGGCAGCGACATTATGTTGTTTCCTCTTATTCTTTGTCTGTTCCCTGTTTCTTCGGCCATGTTTTTGGCTTTTGTAGAGCTCGGCTGCAGGGGGAGGAAAGAGGCCCTACACATAGGGCTGCTCTTCTGGCAGCTGGAGCCGTTTCTTTTGTGGGGCTGGGTTAGCGCCCGGGGTTTGTTGTTTGTTTCGTTGGGAGAGGGGGGGGCGGAAAATGTTCTTTGGGGGCCGTTCAAACAGTTGAGCTGGACTTTCCACAGGGAGGGAGGGGCCTGGAAAATGAGGCATCTGAATAATCGGAGACAGAAACGGGAGCGGCCGGTGTCAGCATGGGTCAGCTGACTCATGGAAGCGTAATGGGGGGAGAGCCAGTGTCAGGCGGGTGCTTGACTTGGGGGTTTGGGATCACAGGGCTGCTGGGGGGGGGGGGGGGGGGGGGGGGGGGGGATGCTGCTTTGCTGACAGAAAAGGAGCCAACTTAGGAGAACAGAGGGAGAGTTGGGAGGGCCTCCAATGGGAGGGCTCAAGTAAGCGGGGGACGCGATCTCCTGGCTGGCCGAAAAAGGGAGATGGCTAATCGGCGGCGGGCGTGGGGGTTTGGGGGGCACTAGCCCCCCCCCATCCAGGCTTATCACGTGGAATGTGCAGGGCCTGATTGGGCAGGTTAAGAGGGCTCGCGTGTTCTCGCACCTAAAGGGGCTGTTTAGCACACTGGGCTAAATCGCTGGCTTTGAAAGCAGACCAAGGCAGGCCAGCAGCACGGTTTAATTCCCGCAACAGCCTCCCCGAACAGGTGCAGGAATGTGTCAACTAGGGGCTTTTCACAGTAACTACATTGAAGCCTACTCGTGACAATAAGCGATTTTCATTTTAATAAAGGCAGACGTAGCCGTGCTACAGGAGGCGCACCTAAAACTTGCGGACCAAACAAGATTGAGAACAGGGTGGGTGAGCCAGGTGTTCCATTTGGGGCTGGATTCAAAGACCAGGGGCGGAATTCTCCGACCCCCACAGGGTTGGGGAATCACCCGGGGCCGGCGTAAATCCCGCCCCCGCCGTGGCCGGGAATTCTCTGCCACCGGGGAATCAGCGGGAGCGGGAATCACGCCCCGCCGATCAGCATACTCCCTGCGGCGATTCTCCGGCCCGCGATGGGCCGAAGTCCCGCCGCTGACAGGCTGTTCCCACCAGCGGGAGTTGGAGCACCTCTGATGCCGGCGGGATTGGCGGTGCGAGCGGGCCCCCGGGGTCCTGGAGGGGGCACGGGGCGATCGGACCCCGGGGGGTGCCCCCACGCTGGCCTGGCCTGCGATCGGGGCCCACCATGGCGGAAGCGGAAGAGACCCCCCTACCGCGCATGCGCTGGTGGTGACGTCAGCGGCCGCTGACGCATCGGCGCATGCGCGGACCGGCGAAGGCCTTTCAGCCAGCCCCGACGCCAATCGGCGTGGCGGAAACCACTCCGGCGCGGGCCTAGCCCCTAAAGGTGTGGAGAATTCCGCACCTTTGGGGAGGCCCGACGCCGGAGTGGTTGGCGCCACTCCGCTACGCTGGGACCCTCCGCCCCGCCGGGTAGGGGAGAATCCCGGCCCAGAGGTGTAGCAATCCTGGTCAGCAAACGGGTGGCTTTTGAGGCAGGGAATATTGTGGCTGACAAGAGGGGGCAAATACATAATGGTTCGCGGGAAGATGCAGGGGACTCAGGTGGTGCTAGAGAATGTTTACGCCCCGAACTGGGATGACGTGGAATTTATGAGATGCACGCTGGGTAAAATTCCGGACTGAGACTCACACAATCTGATTATGGGGGGTGACTTTAACACAGTTATAGACCCTGTACTGGACCGGTCAAACCCCAGGTCGGGGATCAACTAAAGAACTGAGGGGATTCATGGAACAGGTGGGGATGGCGTAGACCTGTGGAGATTCGCCCGACTGAGGGCGAAGGAGTTCTCTTTCTTTTCCCATGTCCACAAAGTCTACTCCCGTATAGATTTCTTTGTGATGAGCAGGGCGTTGATCCCTAGGGTGGAGGGGACAGAATACTTGGCTATTGCAGTCTCCGATCATGCTCCACACTGGGTGGATTTGCGTCTTGGGCAGGAGAGAGGTCAGCTCCCACTGTGGAGGCTAGATGTGGGGCTGCTGGCAGACGATGAGGTTTGTGGGCGGATAAGGAGGAACATTAAAAATTACCTGGAAACTAATGATACGGGGGAAGTAGCAGTGTCCACAGTTTGGGAGGCCATAAAGTCAGTTATCAGAGGGGAGTTAATCTCTATTAGATCCCACAGAGAGAAGAAAGAAAGTGCGGATGGAGAGGCTAGTTGAGGAGATACTCAGAGTAGACAGGAGCTACGCGGAGACCCCCGAGACGGGGCTACTGAAAGAGCGCCGGAGGCTGCAGGCGGAATTCGACCTGCTGACCACTGGGAAGGCGGTAGCACAGCTGAGGAAGGCCAAAGGGGCTGTCTACGAATACGGGGAGAAAGCGAGTAGAATGCTGGTGCAGCAGCTTCGGAAGAAGGAGGCGGCCAAGGAAATTGGGGAAATACGGGATAAGGAGGGCAACACGGTCATAGACCCAGAAGGGGTGAACAAAGTCTTTAGGATGTTCTACGGTAAATTGTATGAGTCAGAGCCCCCGTCGGGACAGGAGGGGATGAAGCAATTCATGGACCGACTAAGATTTGCAAGGGTGGAGGAGGATCTGGTGGAGGGACTGGGGGCCCTGTTGGAGCTGGAGGAGATGGTCAAGGGTCTAGGGAACATGCCGTCGGGCAAGGCCCTGGGGCCGGACGGCTACCCTGTAGAGTTCTACTAGAAATTTTCAGAACTGTTATGCCCACTGCTACTAAGGACCTATAATGAGGCCAAAGAGAGAGGGACCCTCCCCCCAACAATGTCACAGGCCTCGATTTCATTCATCCTCAAACGAGAGAAAGATCCGCTACAGTGTGGATATTATAGACCGATGTCGCTCCTGAACGTAGACGCCAAACTGCTCGCCAAGATCTTGGCTGCTAGGATTGAGGACTGTGTCCCTGGGGTGATAGGGGAGGATCAGACAGGCTTCGTCAAGGGCAGGCAATTGAACTCCAATGTACGATAGCTCCTAAGCATCATCATGCTGCCCTCAGAGGGAGGGGAGGCAGAAGTAGTGGCTGCGATGGATGCAGAGAAAGCCTTTGACCGGGTGGAATGGGAGTACCTGTGGGAAGCGCTAAGAAGGTTCGGATTCGGTGTGGGGTTCATAGGTTGGGTCCAGCTACTCTACCAGCCCCCTGTGGCAAGTGTGTGCACGGACAGGGTGAGGTCGGAATACTTTAGGCTCCACCGGGGGATGAGGTAGGTGCCCCCTCTCCCCGTTATTATTCGCCCTTGCGATAGAGACGCTGGCTATAGCGCTGCAGACCTCAAAGAACTGGCAGGGGTTGGTTCGGGGTGGGGGGGTAGGAGCATCGGGTCTCGCTTTATGGGGATGATCTGCTCCTGTACATCTTGGACCCTTTAGAGGGGATGGGGGAGGTCATGCAGATTCTGAGGGACTTTGGCATGGCCTCTCTCAGGGTACAAACTGAACAAGAAGAAAAGCGAGATGTTTGTGATCCAAGCCAAGAGGCGGGAAAAGAGACTGGGTGAGTTTCCGCTGAAGTTGGTCGAGAGGAGCTTTCGGTACCTAGGGATACAGGTGGCTCGAAAGTGGGATGCCCTCCACAAGCTTAATCTATCTCGGCTGGTAGAGCAGATAGAGGGGGACTTCAAAAGGTGGGACATGCTCCCGCTATCTCTCGCGGGGAGGGTGCAGACCGTTAAGGTGATGGTTCTCCCCAATTCCTGTTCGTCTTCCAGTGCCTTCCCATCTTCATCCCTACGTCCCTCTTTAAGCGGGTGAACAACATAATGTTGGGATTCGTATGGGCATATAAGACGCCACGAGTAAAGAGACTGTATCCGGAGCGCAGTCAGTGGGGGGGGTGCTTGCGCTGCCGAACTTTTGAAGCTACTATTGGTGGCTAACATAGCCTTGATTAGGAAATGGGTATTGGGGGAGGGATCGACGTGGGAGAGGTTAGATGTGGCATCATGCAAAGGTACCAGCCTTGGGGCACTTGTAACAGCACCTCTGCCATGCACGCCGGCCCGCTACTCCTCCAGTCCAGTGGTGGTGGCGGCATTAAAGGTCTGGGGTCAGTGGAGAATGCACGGGGGGGTGGAGGGAGCCTCCGTTTGTCCCCAATACGCAACAATCACAGATTTGTCCCAGGCAAGATAGACGGAGAGTTTCAAAGCTGGCATAGGGCAAGCATTAAAAGAATGGGGGACCTGTTCATAGATGGGACCTTTCCCAGTCTGAAAGCGCTGGAGGAGAAATTCAGTTTGCCCCCTGGAAATGCTTTCAGGTACGCGCGTTTCTCAAAAAACAGGTGGTATCATTTCCGCTGCTACCCCCACGCAGGATACAGGATAGGGTGGTCTCTGGCACCTGGGTAGGGGAGGGGAAGGTGTCGGACATCTATCAGGAATGTCCCAGTGGAGGAACTTAAGGGCAAATGGGAGGAGGACGTAGGCGGGGAGCTGGATGCGGGGCTGTAGGCGGATGCCCTTAACAGGGCCAATTCCTCTTCATCATGTGCCAGGCTTAGCTTAATCCAGCTTAAGGTGGTCCACCGGGCACACTTGGCGGCAGCCAGGATGAGCAAGCTCTTTAGGGTCGAGGATAAATGTGCGGGCAGCCCGGCAAATCATGCCCATATGTTCTGGGCATGCCCAGATCTTAAGGGATTCTGGCAGCGATTTGCTGAGGCAATGTCCAAGATCTTAGACACGCAGGTGGTGCCGAGTCCAGAGATAGCGATCTTTGGTGTGTCAGACAATCCGGGAGTTCAGGAAGTGAAAGAGTCCGACGTATTGGCCTTTGCCTCCCTGGTGGGCCGGAGAAGGATCCTGTTAATGTGAGTGTAGAGACCTGGGTCAGTGACATGGCTGGGTTTCTCAGTCGCGAGAAAATAAAGTTTGCCTCGAGAGGGTCCAAGGCGGGGTTCTCTCGGAGGTGGCAGCCGTTCCTCGACTTTCTAGGAGAGCAGTAAAGGTCAGCAGCAGCAGCATCCCGGGGGGGGGGGGGGGGGGGGGGGGGGTCGTTACGCAGTATTGTTCTTTTCCCTTTATATATGGTTAACATTTATTTTTTTATGTTAATTTTTCCGAACGGTTATGCAAAAAATTATGTTTTTGACAAAAATTTGAATAAAAATTATTTTTTTTAAAAAATGTATTCAGAGGTGGTATTAGAAAAGTGGGCTACACCAGCACCTGGTGGGTTTTATCCAAGGATATTGATTGAAGTAAGGCTGGAAATTACGGAAGCTCTACCAATAATCTAATCCTCCTTAGATACAGGGTGGTGGTGCCAGAAGATTGGAATATTGCAAATTTCACACTCTTGTTGAACAATGGGTGTAAATTTAAACCCAGCAAAAACAGTTCAGTCAATCACCGGGGAGGGGGGAATGAAATTTCCAGAAACAATAATCCGGACAAAATGAACAGTCGGTTGTTTGGAAAAATGTGAATTAATTAAGGAAAGGCAGCATGGATTTGTTAAAGGCAAGCCGTGATTAACAAATTTAATTGAGTTTTTTGATGAGGTAACAGATAGAGTGGATGAAAGTGATATTATTGATGTGGTATACATGGAATTCCGAAATGTGTTTGATCAGGTGCCACATAATAGGCTTGCCAGCAAAGTTGAAGCCCAGGGAATAAAAGGGAAAGTGACAGTATGGAGACAAAGTTGGCTGAATGATGGGAAGCAGAAAGTGGCGGTGAACGGTTGTTTTCTGGATTGGAGGAAGGTATCCAGTGAAGTACCCCATATATAATAATGATACGGACTTGCAATTGCAGGGGGAAACTTCAAAATTCGCAGCTAACACAAAACCTGAAAGGATTGTGAACTTTGAAGAGGATTGTGATTGACTTCAAGAGGACATAGGCCGACTGGGGGAATGGCCGAACATGTTATCTGAGCGTTTTTTTATATTGCGCTCTCTGCTGCCCTCTGGGTTGGCAGTCGGCAGGGGCGGAAGTGCAAATTAGTTCAATAATGGCCATCTGGAGTGGAGCATATATTTTCCTTACTCAGTAGGATAAATAACAGTAGTAGATGATATTTAATGTGAAGTGATACATTTTGGTACGGAGAGTGAGGAGTCTATGTAAAACAAAGGGCGCAATTTTTAAAAGGTTAACAGAGTGACATGAGGGTATGTGGTCTTTTGAGAAATCAATAAAATAAACTACTAAAAGGGCGCCTGGTGGGGCACCGTACCAAAATTAAAACTTGAAAAGGAAACTTAACTAATCAAGCCAAAAAATCATTCTCAGCTCTGATGGTGCACTTCAAACCCCAAAATGTCCCCCAATCAAGGAAGGCCTCAAGCTTACCAAAGAGCCCCTGCATACATTGCTGGCTGCATTGTTTCAGGATATTGGAGAAGAGATTTTCAGTCTCTCATGGATGATGCAAGTGTTAAGAAGGGCAATAGCACAGTTGTGCCTCAATGGTGATAAGGTAGGAGTCACTGCCAATGCATGCTGACTGCGTGGCTCATATTATTTTCCCAAAGGTCTCTCTCTGGCTGGCTGTAACTTCTACCAAATGTAGGCAGTAACCCCTTTTAATTGTAATCAGGCAGGATCCCGAGTACCTGTAATGATGGCTGTGGTGAATGTGATTCACACTATATATAGTTGCCAATATCACTCGTTCGCTATCTATATAAGTTCGTTATCTACCCGTTGTAAGATCAATGCTGTATATAGTTGCCAATGTAACTCCGTGTATATATGTTCACTATCCACCATTGTAAGTGCAGTTGCACTATCCGACCACCAGGGGGAGTCGCTCTGGGAGTACGCGAGAGTTTGTACTGGGCTCCTCCCTAGGCTCTGCCCAGGACTCCTCCCCCTGGGACCGATGTATAAAGATCAGTGCCTTAGAGCCAGCCTGCCAGTTATCTGGAGTTCAACGACGAATAGGCTGGCTCTGTTGTAAGTGTATTAAAGCCTCTGTTCAGATCCAACTACACGTGTTCGCTGAATTGATGGTTCCATCAATGGCCACGAGGGGCACAGGGGATTGTCAATAGATCTCCCCGAGGACTTTGTGGAATACAGATTCCCACTTGAGTGGGCGGAGGCTCACCTAATAGGAGATGCATGACAGAAGTTCAGAGCCCACACACCTGACCCAGAACAGCAACTCCGTAGGTCCTCGGGCTGGGATGCACGTGTTGTGCACCATGGTAACGACCCTTTTTGTTGCTGTAAGAAAGGGAGTTATTGTTATAGACTGGCCTTGGTGAAGTCATTACATTGGCAACGAGGAGTAAAAACAAGTTTTTCCGAGCAGCCTTCAGAGTTGAAAATGAGCAGCCTCTCTGGTAAGAAGCAAAATGCCTCTCTTCAGTATGCTCGAACCGTATGACGTTAATAATAATAATCTTTATTAGTGTCACCAGTAGGCTCACGTTAACACTGCAATGAAGATACTGTGGAAGTCGCCACATTCCAGCACCTGTTCAGGTGCACTGAGGGAGAATTCAGGATGTCCAATTCACCAAATAAGCACATCTTTCGGGACTTGTGGGAAGAAACTCATGCAGACACGAGGCGAACATGCAGACTCCGCACAGACCCAAGCCAGGAATCAAACCCGGGTCCCTGGCGCTGTGAAGCAACGGTGCTAACCACTGTGTTCCCATTCTGCCCAGAGCGCATGCGTTACTTCCTCCAAGCTAATAACATTGCAGAGATGAGAAGCAGAAAGTGATTCTGCTGCCAGCACGCAGGCCCGACATTTAGCGCAATATATAGCCTGACCTACCCAGATGACCCAATTCAAAAACTTTTGACAAGCTCATAGACCTAAAGCAAAATCACTATGACCTAAAGCCCTCTATTATATTCCAGAGATACCCCTTATTGACCAGATTGCGGAAACTCGCAGAATATTGTGAATTTGGCTCATCCCTGTCTGAGATGTTGCAAGACAGACTGGTGCACGGAATAGACAATGTCACAACTCAAAAAAATTTACTGACAGAGCCCAATCTGGATCTCAAAAAAGCCATTGAGATAGCCCTATCCCTGGAAAACACAGAAAAGGGGACTCAGGAACTACAAGTTGCACCTGACAGTAATGTCATCCAGGTAGATGGAGGGGTCTCATGTAAAAGCATCCATCCCTCAGTGTGAATTGCCCATCACCAATTCAGAGGTCAGCTGGCGATCCCTGGAAGTTAACAAAATATTATCACAGTCCTAATGATGTTCGGAACACTTTCTGGAAGGTTATAGTAGTCATACGATGACTATTGTAAGCACTGTAAAAGGGCACAACCAAGGCAAACCTATATGAATTAGCAAAGCATGCGCTACTCAGAGAAGAAGCCAAAGCCGGCACAGTCTTGCAGTATGCAGGCATGCCCACTCGCAGACTAAGAGACAATGTAATTAAACTGTACCATTACAACTAAGGTCACCCTGATAACAATAAAACTGCTAGTAAATGGTCATCCATTGAATATGGAGGCGGACACGAGGGCCTCCATTATTGGAGAGCAGGCATTTGATAGCCTCTAAACTGGTATCCAATCCTTGAGCTTGGAAGATACCACAGCCAGAATAGCCACCCACACGTTGTAAATTAAGGGTACTACAAAGACCCCGGTGACCTACAGCAGTCAGCCTGGCTTCCACGCATTGTTGTGGGAGGACAGGGACAAGTCTTACGGGGAGAGATTAGCTCCAGTGGCTCAGGCTGGATTGGATAGAGATTTTCAGATTGGGAATTGGAGGACTGTATGACGTCATCAGCAAATATCCTGAAGTATTTCAAGAGGGCCTTGGGAAAATAAAAGGAGCCAGAGCTAAAATCTATGTCAACTCCAATGCAATGCCAAAATATTTCAGAGTAAGACTGGTTCCATATTCCCTGTTGGAGAAGGTGGAGACCAAGCTTGAGCAGCTGGAAAGTCTAGATATTGTGAAACCCATACAGTTTGCAAAATGGGTGGCCCCTGTCCTTAAACCAGACAAATCGATTCACTTCTGCAGAGGTTGTAAGTTTACGGCCAATTGAGTTTCCAATTTGGATAAGTACCTCATGCTGCAAATTGAAGACCTATATGCCAAACTAGCAGGTGGCCAGATGACCAGCAAATTAGATACGAGCTACATCTATCTTCAACTCAAATTAGAGGAGTCTTCCTGCAAATACATCACGATCAACATGCATAAGGGCCTGTCTGAGTATACCCACTTGCCCTTTGGGGTCTCGTCACCATGCGTCATATTCCAATGGGTCATGGAGAACATACTCCAGGGTTACCCAAAGCGGTGGTGTACTTGGATGACGTTCTGATTACAGGGAATTCAGAACGAAAGCACCTAGCAAGCCTGGATTAGGTCTTACGGCGATATTCAAAAGCTGGGGTACATCTCAAATGGGAGAAAAGAGTTTTCCCAAGAGAACAAAATGACCTATTTGGGCTATCGCGTGGGCAAAGAAACGAGCTACACCCAAAGGAGGACAAGGGCCATGAAGGAAGTGCCAACTCCAAGAAACACCACGGAATTGAAATCCTTCCTGGGATTAGTCAATCATTATGGGAAGTTTATCCTGAATTTGGCCTCCAGCTGTCTCCGCTAAACATATTTCCGTGAAAGTTCCAGAAATTGTCTTGGGAGGCGCGATTAGTGGAGGCCTTCGAAAAAGTAAAACCACACCTGCTATTGTCCAACTTATTGGCCTATTTCGACCCCAAAAAGGAACTCACCCTGACATGTGATGCTTCTCTTTATGGGGTTGGGGCGGTTATCTCACACCACTAGAAAGATGGAACAGTAAGACCCATCGTCTACGCATCCAGGACCCTTTTGGATGTCAAGCAGAGGTACTCTCAAATCGAGAAGGAGGGCTTGGCAGTCGTGTTTGGTGTAAAGGAAATGTCACCGGTACATCTATGGCAGGCATTTTGTGGTAGTGACTGACCACAGCCCTTATTGAGACTTAATGACTGACCACAGCCTTTATTGGGACTTTTTAAGAAGGATAAGGCAATTCCCTCTATTGCCTCCACCCGGATGCAGCACTGGATCCTGATACTTGCTGCGTATGAATATCTCTTAAAGAACCACTTTGGAACACGAATAGCTAACGTTGATTCCTTGCATCACCTCTCGCTGTCCACAAGCCCGGCTCCCTTGCTGGAGCAAGAAGAGGTCACAATGACCCTGAATTTTTTAAAGAGATATTACTAGTGGCTGCAAAACAGGTCAAGACCTGGACACGAAAGGATCCAAAATTTAAGCATATGATCCTGAATGGCAGAGTCCGAGGACAACTTCCGAAGACATAAAACCTGATCTGACCAAGAAAGATGAACTTCGTGTTGGGGACGGTATTATTCTTTGCAATGACCCCAACTGGCAGGTTGTCCACATGTTAATGAGGCCTCGGCCACAAAGTGGTTCATGTTTCCTGTTGGCACCATCATCAGGTGACCAACCGACATGCTTCGCCAGTCAGCAGCCTGATAGTTATCATCTCCAACTCTGAGACCTCTGGCTCTTCCAGAACCAGAAATGGGGTTGCCGATTCTGCATTGACATATTTGAGGTTGCATCACATGTGGTCCGGGGCACATCACCAGGGTCGCCTGACAAGCTCATCCTCATGTGCACCCTTGTTCCTACGTCAATTGGGAAATGAACCGACTCTTCATTACGTGACTGGATTCTTGACTAGTAGTCAGTCCTCCCCACAACACCATCGCCAAACATTAAAAAAAAAATCTAGAGTACCCAATTCATTTTTTCCAATTAAGGGGAAATTTGGTGTGGCCAATCCACCTATCCTGCACATTTTTGAGTTGTGGGGGCGAAACCCGCGTAAACACGAGGCGAATGTGCAAACTCCACACGGACAGTGACCCAGAGCCAGGGTCGAACCTGGGGCCTCGGCTCCACGAGGCAGCAGTGCTAACCACTGCGCCACTGTGCTGCCGCCAAACCTTTTTTAACCAGTAGATTAAAATGTTCAATGAAAATGGAAAAAAAACACCTTTATGATTAATGGCCCTTATGGTTTTTCTCCCTGGAGGCCTCAAGGCAATCCTGGAGGTTGTTGGTCTGGAGATGGGCTCAGTGAATAGATCAACCAAGTGGCTGTTTTGATGCCAGAAAGACCCGTTTTAGCGGAAGATCCTTTTGAATTAGGATCATGACAGCATCTCTTCTTGGGAAAAAGTGACAGGAAACGATTGTTTTTCCTCAAAACCTTTTCTTCGTGGCTCATTGTTTCAAAAACAGAGAGTGTATTTCTAGGCTTATTATTATAGCTGGCTGGAACTGAGTCATCGGAAGGTAGTTTAAATTGAGAGATTCAGAAAATGCTCTACCAGGACCATGCAATTAAACACTGGTGGAGTCCAGACAATAGGCAGTGAGAGAATCTGTGTGAGGTCCACAACTGTTGCCCAATCTAACAATCACAGTGCTGTCTATTAATAGGTTCCTTATACACAATTCAATGCTATGGAAACACATTTTCAGGGTCTATTCATTATGTCCCCTCATGCTTCAAGCTTTGGAAACTGAACATTCAAAGAAATTAATCTTATCAATGGTTCGTATAAACCAACCCCTTCTGAGTTTTCGACAGGTTCAAACAAAAATTTAACTGGCAATGTGGATTTAGACACATTGACGGGGTAATTTTGACTTTGAATGATAGTGTAAAATGCCCGATAATGGCTCGCCCCCATGTTTACTTTGACTTCAATGGGAAGAAGTGTTTAACAGGTGACCCGGTCGATATTGTTGTTTTACACTATCACCCAAAGTCAAAATAAATCCCCAGAATTCAAAGTTCAGCCATTTTTGTTGTGTGTTTCCTGACTGCTTCCCCACACCCGCCCAGGATTAAATGAAATTGTGTTGTTCTTTGTAGTGTTCTTTGTTATTTAGGGTTTTGGCCAAGGGTGGGTATCATGACCGGTACAGGCCTGGAGGGCTGAAGGGCCTGTTCCTGTGCTGTATTTAGGCCTCTCATTTCTGGATTGGCATCCGGCGGGATGCTTTGATCCGATGGGAGTGGAGTGGTGAGCACCTCTCCCCATCACATCCAGCTGGCCTTCCCTGGCCTGGCTAGCAGCCTGTCCAAGTAAAAAATGAACTTAGGTACAGAAATACGCCTGCTGGCTGTGCAAGCAGTGGGAAAATCAGGCTGCCTGACGTGCGGCCAGGCATGAAAGAGAGAGAAAATGATGAATAGTTCTGAACATTTCATAAACCCAGGGAAGTCTAAGTAAACACATTTCAGAAATGGTAATGAGGGATGATTGAGAGAAACTAATACTTGCATTCATGTAGCGCCTTTCATGACCACTGGACATCTCAAAGTGCTTTACAGTCAATGATTTACTTCTGAAATGTATTCACTGTTATTATGTAGAAAATGGGGCAACTCATTTGAACACAGCAAACTCCCATAAACAGCAAAGAATACTGGCTGGAGAAGCTGTTCTTTTGTGATGTTGCTTGAGGGATAAATATTGGGAAGGACACCAGAGATAACTCCCCAGCTCCTTTTTGACTGAGCACCATGGCACCTTCTTTATCCACCACAGCATGCAGGTGGGTGTCAGGTAAACACCTCATACAAAATATATTCTCCATTTTGAGACTAAGTGCAGTTCCAGGCGTTTCCGGTGTCTCCTTTCCCGCTGGCCGGAATGCCGGAATTCCATGCCGATTCAGTGCTTGGAACCTCATTAATTATGCACAGGTGAGTTCCACTCTGAATCGCCTGGCTGGCTGGCAGCTGAGTTGTTCTCCCCCCGCCAACTGGTGGGTTCAAACATCTCGAAGCCATCTTTAAACAGCAGTCCAGCACACTCATACTCCAGCCCACCTGTCTTCAGGAGACCCTCCAACATGTCAGGAAGGCAGACGCAAAAGGCCAGAAGCCTCAAGAAGAAGGAAGCACCTGCTTTCGCCACCAAGGCCCTTAGACTCTTATTTGAGGAGTCCGGGCCCACAGGCTTGTGCTGTACCCCAGGGACAGCTCAAAGAAGCAAACCAATCACCTCTCCCTGGCCTGGGAAGCTGTTGCCCAGGATGTCAATGCGGCTGCTATCCGCTCCCGAAGCAGCACACAGTACAGGAAGTTGTAAGTCCTCTCTCAGCTTCCTCCACTATTAAACATTTAGCATGGTATCATGTACTTAAACAACTATTCACTTCATGGGCCTCACACATTCAGTCATGGGGAACACTTAACAACACTCACTCTCACAGCGGGACTTTCACAATGCCACCATCCCATCTATCTTGTTGCTCACACTCCATTCTCTGCCCCTTCTGGGTAGGGTGCACAATGTGGTGGTAAGATTAACATAGCTGCCTGCCATTGGTGCAGAACACCGGCTTACCATTGGCCCTGGTCGGTCATGTGCCTCTCGACCGGTTGGTTGAGACCAGTCATGAGACGGCTCCCCGATTGGTCGAGAGGCTGAGTTAACCCCGCCTCCAGGGTGGGGTATAAATACCCAGTACTCCCGGCGGTCGTCCTTCTACTGTAATCGACCGCAGGGCTTAACATCTAGTATATTAAAGCCATACTTTTGTTCAGCAACTCGTCTCGCGTTCAATTGATGGTACATCAATTTAATATACTAGAAATTTGAAGATGGAGCTCCGGATCAAGCCCGATGCAGTCCAGCCGCAATTCGCCAGCGGCTGCTGGAAAAAGACGACCTCATCCTAACTGAGGCATGGACTCTCTCCACCTCCCTGGAGGTCGCCGACTTAAACGCCCGCGCCTATGTCCCCAGCCGCACTGCAGCGCCCTGGGCCTCCTGGTACACTTCCCCACCGCCATCCGCCGCTCCCGTCCCCCCTCAGGCCTGCGCCACGGGACACCCCGTCAAGTCTGCGGGGCCCCGCTGCTATTTCTGTGGGCTTGCCAAACACGCACGCCCACGCTACCCGACCCGCTCTGCCCTTTGTAAAGCTGCGGGAAGAAGGGCCATTTTTCGACGGTCTGCCAGGCCAAATCGGTCGCTGCTGTGCCGCGCAGCGACCGGGGATCTCCTCCTCCGGGCCCTTCCAGGGCATTACAGCGCACCGCGTCAATCTCCCCCCTCCCCCCGCCCCCGGGCCCCTGCGTCCGGCCTGCGCGCCTCTCTGCCCCCGCTCTCAGCTGCTCCGATCGGCCCGCCAGCACTGCTAACCCCGCCCCCAGCAACCACGACTGGCCTGCGGGTGCCGCCATCTTGGACCCTGGATGCCACGTGCGGGTCCTGGGCGTCGCCATCTTGGGGCCCCGACTCCACGTGTGGGTTCTGGGCGCCGCCATCTTGGGGCCCCGACTCCACGTGCGGGTCCTGGGCGCCGCCATCCTGGACTGGCACACAAGGTCCTGCCAGCACCTACTCAGCCGATGACGACGACTATGGATCTTCTCCACGGCTCGCGGCCATTCAGCTCGACCAGTCACGTCCACGCACGCTCGCCAAGACGACGACGCAAATCCACCTCAACGGGCACGAGACGGACTGCCTGCTGGACTCCGGGAGCACGGAAAGCTTCGTACACCCTGACACGGTAAGACGCTGCGCGCTCCCTGTCCACCCTGTAAAACACAAAATTGGGTTAGCCTCAGGTTCGCACTCCGTCCGCATCACCGGGTGCTGCATCGCGGACCTCACGGTCCAAGGGAAGGTTTTAAAAAATTATAAACTCATTATCCTCCCCGACCTTTGCGCACCGGCACTCCTAGGACTGGACTTCCAGTGCAACTTGCAGAGCTTGACCTTCCAAATCGGCGGCTCTATACCCCCCTCACTGTCTGCAGCCTCGTGTCCCTCAAAGTGGACCCCCCCTCCTTATTTGCTAATCTCACCCCCGATTGCAAACCCGTCGCGACCCGGAGCAGACGGTACTGCGCCCAGGACCGGACCTTCATCAGGTCCGAGGTCCAGAGGTTGCTGAAGGAAGGGGTCATCGAGGCCAGCAACAGTCCCTGGCGAGCCCAAGTGCTGGTGGTCCGGACTGGGGAGAAAAACCGGATGGTCATCGACTACAGTCAGACCATCAACCGGTTTACGCAACTGGATGCGTATCCTCTCCCCCGTATTTCCGCCATGGTAAACGATATCGCGAAATACAAAGTCTTCTCCACGGTGGACCTCAAGTCCGTTTATCACTAGCTCCCCATCCGCGCGAGTGACCGCAAGTACACCGCGTTCGAGGCTGATGGGCGCCTCTATCACTTCCTCAGGGTTCCATTCGATGTCACAAATGGGGTCTCGGTCTTCCAACGGGAGATGGACCGAATGGTCGACAAGTACGGATTACAGGCTACCTTCCCGTACCTCGATAATGTCACCATCTGTAGCCACGACCAGCAGGACCATGACACCAACCTCCGAAAATTCCTCCAAACCGCAAAACTCCTTAACCTAACTTAAATTAAGGATAAGTGCGTGTTTAGCACCGACCGTCTAGCCATCCTCGGCTACGTAGTGCGTAACGGAGTGATAGGCCCCGACCCCGAACGCATGCGCCCCCTGATGGAACTTCCCCTCCCCAATACCCTCAAATCCCTCAAACGCTGCCTGGGTTTCTTCGCTTACTACGCCCAATGGGTTCCCAATTACGCTGACAGGGCCCGTCCCCTCATTCAGTCCACGACCTTCCCGCCGTTGACAGAGGCCTGCCAGGCCTTTAACCGCATCAAAGCGGACATCGCAAAGGCCACGATGCGCGCCATCGACGAGTCCCTCCCCTTCCAGGTCGAGAGCGACGCATCAGAAGTAGCTCAGGCGGCCACCCTGAACCAAGCGGGCAGACCCGTGGCCTTCTTCTCCAGAACTCTCCAGGCTTCCGAACTCCGCCACCCCTCTGTGGAAAAGGAAGCACAGGCCATAGTCGAAGCTGTGCGATATTGGAGGCACTATTTGGCCGGCAGGAAGTTTACCCTCCTCACAGACCAACGGTCAGTAGCCTTCATGTTCGATAATGCACAGAGGGGCAAGATTAAGAACGACAAGATCTTGCGGTGGCGGATCGGGTTGTCCACGTACAACTACGATATCTTGTATCATCCTGGAAAGCTCAATGAGCCTCCTGATGCCCTGTCCCGCGGTACCTGCGCCAGCGCGCAGATAGACCGCCTCCGCTCCCTCCACGCAGACCTCTGCCATCCAGGGGTGACCCGTTTCTATTATTTCATAAAGACCCGCAACCTGCCCTACTCCATCGAGGAAGTCAGGACAGTAACCCGTGACTGCCACATCTGCGCAGAGTGCAAACCGCACTTCTACCGCCCCGAGCGTGCACACCTGATCAAAGCATCCCGCCCCTTCGAACGTCTTAGCATTGACTTCAAGGGGCCCCTTCCCTCTAGCAACCGCAGCATTTACTTCCTGACGGTGATCGATGAATACTCCCGCTTCCCCTTCGCCATTCCCTGCCCCGACATAACCACATCGACCGTCATTAAGGCCCTCCTCTCCATCTTCTCCCTGTTCGGCTAACCCGCGTACATCCACAGCGATCGGGGTCCTCATTTATGAGCGATGAGCTGCGTCAATTCTTGCTCAGCAGGGGCATAGCCTCTAGCAGGACGACCAGCTATAACCCCCGGGGTAACGGACAGGTCGAGCGGGAGAATGGTACCATCTGGAAGACCGTCCTACTGGCCCTCCGGTCCAGAGATCTCCCTATTTCCCGATGGCAAGAGGTTATCCCCGATGCTCTACATTCCATCCGCTCCCTCCTCTGTACAACAACTAATCAGACACCTCATGAACGCCTTCTTGTTTTCTCAAGGAAGTCGTCCTCAGGATCCCCTCTCCCGACGTGGCTGGCTGCCCCCGGACCCATCTTGCTCCGGAAGCATGTGCGGGTGCACAAGTCCGACCCGTTGGTGGAACAAGTCCAGTTACTCCACGCTAACCCGCAGTATGCGTACGTGGAGTACCCCGACGGTCGGCAGGACACGGTCTCCCTCCGGGACCTGGCACCCGTCGGTGTGCGGCCTTCCCCCCCTGCCCCTTTTCCCCCAGTGCCCCACCCAGGCCACCCCTTCCCCATCCATGGCGTCTCCACCACCAGCCCGGGGTACGGAGACAGTTCAAGGACCACCGCTCCCGGAGTCCAGGACATCAGCTGAACCACCACCATCGGCTGAACCAACGTCACCAACTCCCCTGCGGCAGTCTGCCAGGACGTCACGGGCAACAAAGAGGCTGATCGAGTCCATTTAACTTCAACACCACCATGGACCTTGTATGGACACTATGTACTGTTGCTAACTGTCTGGGCCAGTGGGAAGCCAAGGATACATTTTATTTTCTCCTTACTACTCATACCCCCCCCCCAGCTCTCGTTGACACCCCCCCCCTCCCAGCTTCTTTCTCCGCAAGGGGTGAATGTGGTGGTATGATTAGCATAGCTGCCTGCCATTGGTGCAGAACACCGGCTTACCATTGGCCCTGGTCGGTCATGTGCCTCTCGACCGGTTGGTTGAGACCAGTCATGTGATGGCTCCCCGATTGGTCGAGAGGCTGAGTTAACCCCGCCTCCAGGGCGTGGTATAAATACCCAGTACTCCCGGCGGTCGTCCTTCTACTGTAATCGACCGCAGGACTTAACATATATAGAATTCACAGTGCAGAAGGAGGCCATTCGGCCCATCGAGTCTGCACCGGCTCCCGGAAAGAGCACCCTACCAAGGTTAACACCTCCAACCTATCCCCATAACCCAGCAACCCCACCCATACTAAGGGCAATTTTGGACACTAAGGGGAATTTATCATGGCCAATCCACCTAACCTGCACATCTTTGGACTGTGGGAGGAAACCGGAGCACCCGGAGGAAACCCACGCACACATGGGGAGGATGTGCAGACTCCGCACAGACAGTGACCCAAGCTGGAATCGAACCTGGGACCCTGGAGCTGTGAAGCGATTGTGCTATCCACAATGCTACCGTGCTGCCCTTGAGGATTAAAGCCATACTTTTGTTCAGCAACTTGTCTCGCATTCAATTGATGGTACATCACACCACACACAGGGGACATACATCTCACCCAACCTCTGCCCCATCCCCTCTGATCACATCTCTTTTTGTTTCTCTCCATACAGGCCAATCCTGCACACAAGCATGAGCAAGCCCATACAGGGGGCTGGACAACAGAGATCCTCGCAATCACTGAGTTCGAGGAGGCTGCAGCTGAGGCTGTCATGCAAGCACCACAAGGCCACGTTGAGACCTTGGTCCAGCAATTTCTGCCAGATTTGTGATCCGGCTTTGCATTCCATGGCACACACTCTGGTGGGCACCATAGGATGTGGGCCACATGGGGATGAGACATCTTGACCTCACTCCAGGTACCCCATCTCCTGCAGGCTTCAGGCCAGGGCCCTTTGGCATCCACAGGGAGAATGAGGATCAGCTGGACACCCGAGGGCCTCCACACAGGATAGTCTAAGGCTGTGTAGTCCCCTCTACCTGTGCCTGCACCAATTCCAGCAGCACAGGTCACAGCGAATATTTCTGCCCTTGACCAAGGGACACCTGAGACCGACTCCCGCCAAGGTTCAGGCCATCAAATGACCCCCACCAGTGTTATCACAGGCAGCAGGACGTAGCACTCAGCAGGCCTCCTCTGGCCCAGGTGTGGAAGTCAGGGCTCCACCAAGACGCATTGGTAGGGTTAGAAAAGTTTAAACATTTTGATGTGACCTCAGAGATACAGGTTCTCCATCACCAAATGAATTGCACTTTCTGAAAACCAAGGGTATGTGAATGTAGTGGTCAGCTGAAAGCCTTTTGATTTAGATCTTTGCAATCCTCTTATTCCGAGGTTCAGCCTTCCTCATATTCGAGTGTCCCCTTTTAAGATTAACATTCATGTGATGTCAGATTGTTGCCGGACCCTTGTGTTATCAGGAAGAAGTGTGTAATTTTTTATTAGAAGTGTGTCATTGGTGAGTTCTCAACCCTTAATCCTCAAGGGATAGCAATGGCTGAGGAATGCTCCTCAGCAATGTGACTGCGCACCTG
Source organism: Scyliorhinus canicula (assembly GCF_902713615.1). NCBI lineage: Eukaryota > Metazoa > Chordata > Chondrichthyes > Carcharhiniformes > Scyliorhinidae > Scyliorhinus > Scyliorhinus canicula. Next base: position 48,950,284 of record NC_052153.1, read on the forward strand.
GGGTTCCTAACCGATAGGGCCTAAACCAAGACGTGCACTTTAGGATGTTGATTGTGGGGGGTTCAGCGATGGTAATGCCATTGAATGTCAAGGGGTGGTGGTTAGATGGGCAGCATGGTAGCACAGTGGTTAGCATTATAGCTTCACAGCGCCAGGGTCCCAGGTTCGATTCCCAGCTTGGGTCACCGTGTGTGCAGAGTTTGCACCTTCTCCCCGCATCTGCTTGGGTTTCCTCCAGGTGCTCCGGTTTCCTCCCACAAGCCCGAAAGATATGCTATTAGGTAATTTGGACATTCTGAATTCTCCCTCTGTGTACCCGAACAGGCAACGGAATGTGGTGACTAGGGGCTTTTCACAGTAACTTAATTTCAGTGTTAATGTAAGCCTACTTGCGATAATAAAGATTATTATTATCAGATCCTCTGTTGTCGGAGATGGTCATTGCCTGGCTCTTGTGTGGCACAAATGTAACTTGTCACTTGTCCTCCCAAGCCTGGATATTGTCCAGGTCTTGCTGCATTTGGACATGGACGGCTTCATTATTTGAGGAGTTGTGAATGGTTCTGATCATTGTGCAGTCATTGCAAAAATCCCCACTTCTGACTTTATGATGAAAGGGAGGTCATTGATGGAGCAGCGAAAATGGTTGGGCCTTGGACACTGAGGAAATCCTGCAGTGATGTCCTAATTAATGTAAGCCTAATTGTCACAATTAGGCTTACATTAACACTGCAATGAAGTGACTGTGAAATCCCCAGTTGCAACACTTCGGAGCTGTTTGGGTACACCGAGAGAAAATTCAGAATGTCCAAAGCTGATAGTGGAAGGTATGTGGTAATCAGCAGGAGGTTTCCTTGCTCTGTTTAACCCGAAGCCATGAGACTTCATGCTGAGAACTCCCAGGGCAACTCCCTCCCGACTGTATACCACTGTGCCGCCATCTCTGCTGTGACTGTCCTGCTGGTGAGACAGGACATACCCAGGAATGGTGATAGTGGTATCTGGGACATTGTCTGTATGGTATGATTCTGTGAGTATGACTATGTCAGGCTGTTGCTTAACTAGTCTGTGGGACAGCTCTCCCAACTTTGGCACAAGCTCCCAGATGTTAGTAAGGAGGACTTTGCAGGGTCGGGAGAGCTGGGTTTGCCGTTATCGTTTCCGATGCCTGGTTCAATGCCGGATGGTCCGTCCAGTTTCATTCCTTTGTTGTGTTTTGGTAGCAGTTGAACCGAGTGGCCCGTTGGCCATTTCAGAGGGCATTTAAGAGTCAACCACATTGCTGTGGGTCTGGAGTCACACGTAGGCCAGACCAGGTAAGGATGGCAGATTTCCTTCCCTGAAGGATATTAGTGAACCAGTTGGGTTTTTACAACAATCACCAATGGTTTTCACGGTCATCATTAGACTTTTAATTTCACATATTTTATTGAGTTTAAATTCCATCACCTGCCGAGGTGGAATTCAAATCCGGGTCCCCGGATCATTATCTTGGGTCTCTGGATTACTAGTCCAGCGACAATACCACTATGCCACCTCTCCCTATCCTGAATCACGGAACAAACAGTACCCTCAACGCGAACATGAATTGCCCATGATTTAGTTCCGATGGGAACACTTAGGGCAGGATTCACGGTTGGCTGATGCTGAAATCGTGAAATGCGATTGGGCAGAGAATAGGTTCCGACGCCAAAATCGTGGTGGCCGATGATTTGATGCCAAATAACAATTCTCCATCACCTCAACAGCAGCATCAATACGGTCCGGAACGCACATACAGTAAACACTGTTTGCATGTCATTAGTGGGCCTGACCCGGTATTCTCCGGGGCCTCCGCGATGCTCCACCTCCGATGGCCTGAGTTCCTGATGGCGCCATTCACTTGTGCTTTTAAATATCATGAAACAGGCGCCGTGGCTGCTGAGGGAGAGAGAGGGGTTACAAAAGTGTCCCCCATCGCCATAGTTTGCTGAGAGTTATGCTGCTGGCTGGGTGGCTTCTGCCAGGGCCGGGGTGAGTAGCGAGTGTTGGCCAGAAGGAGGGCTGTGGGGTCGGGGTGGATGAGCACAGAACACCATTGCTGCAGCCAGAAAGGCAGCCATGCAGCTGCGTACGCCGCTGACTGCCCACTGTGAACTTAGGGCCATGGGTTGTATAGGTGTCCCCCCAGGCCACCTCCCTGGTGCCCTATGGCCCCAACGAACAATCAGCTGTATGGGCGTGCTCCAGCACAACCAGTGCCATCTTGTTGGCCGGATGAGCGTGTGTGGGGAGTGAAGTGTGTATGTGTGCCTGCAGCTTGTCAGCCTCCCAAGTGTCAATCACGGACCCGGCGAATCTTGCACCATTTTCCATTGGAAACGATTGTGTTCCACAAGGCACCAGTGCTAGCCCCTCCACAGTTGCGGAATGGATTCAGGTTCGCTGCCAGTTTTGCTGTCGTGAAAGTCCACAAATCCTGCGTCAACATTTAGTCTCAGAAACGGAGAATCCAGCCCTTTATCTCTCAAACGGAGAATCCAGCCCTTAGTCTCCCAAACGGAGAATCCAGCCCTTTATCTCTCAAACGGAGAATCCAGCCCTTAGTCTCCCAAACGGAGAAATCAGCCCTTTATCTCATACAAACAGATCTGTTCTTGCTGATCTACATTGGCTCTTGGTCCTCAAATTCAAAGCACACTGTTGAATCCGCGGTAAGCAGAACGCATGGACTAGTAGAAATTAACGAACAAGGTTTATTACAATACAAATCCAATCTAAATACCCCCCCCCCCCCCACTCCCCTCAGGATCACCTTCACCGACCTGCACGCAGGCCGGGGTTTTATATAACTGGGGCTCTCCGGGTTAAGGGGAAGCCACGCCCCTTTAAAGGGGAAGTTCATATTCTGGGGAGGTCGTAGGAAACTGTATGGTCCTGATCCCGGGACCTCCACTAGGATTATAACACACACATGACCATGTTTAAACACATTTGTAGCCTCTCCCTTTCCTATCTGTGTAGCCCAGAAATCCCCATTCCTCTGAGTCTTGCTTGTGCATCTGTCCTTTGTCCCATTGTTAGTGACTGTACCTGTGTTCTAAATCTGCAATTCCCTCCCTCATCCCTCTGCCATCCTACTTTTGATCATCTTTCCAATGTCTCCTTTGGTTCAACATCCATTTATTTCCCATTACGTTTCTGTCAAGAGACTTGGTGCTGGATACTCCATTCTGGAGACTAAGTCTCCACGCCAACGTGAAGAGAACGAGATTCTCCGTTCCGGTGGGGGGGGGGCTAGCAGCCATGCAGTGCAGAGCTCCCGGCTCTAGATGCCGATACGGCCTGGAGAATTGCCGGGTCTGTGTGCGGACCTGGCCCACGAAATAGTCGCCCCTCCAGCCAGCTCGCGCACCCCAGACCGCCCTACCACAGTGCCCCCAGCCCTGAATATGTCCACCGCCGAGTTCCCGACGGGTACCACACGCGACCCACGCCGTCGGGAACTCGGCCGGTCGGGGGCGAGCATCAGGGGGCAGGTCTCAGCCAACATACGGACACATTTTTCAGAGGTCAGAGCATCGCGAAGACAGCGCCACCCCCGATTTCGGCTTCATCGGGGCTTCTCCACATCGTCGCCGAACGCGATTTTGGCATCAGGGATCAGAGAATCCAGCTCTTGGAATCTGTTTCTATATGTTAAAGTGTTATGTTACTGCTAGAAGTTGCTGGTGATATATTGGAAATAATTAACTGAATAACCAATTGGGCACTGAACAAGGCCCAAAGACACTCATAAAACGAAGCAGGACAATGTATAGGAGATGATGTTTTGTGATTATTACTTCATTCAATTATGTTGACTGTCAGTCAGTGTTTAAATATAGGCTATGGCATCATTGAATCCTCCTGTTCCGTGCATACACATACAATGAAAAGCATACCAGAATTTGTTAAATGCTGCAAAAAGAATCAGAGTCATCAGCCACTGATGCTTCTGATGTAACACAAGACACATCCTGTTGTTATTCTACACCCTTCATCTCCTTTATTATGACACAATTATTCACTTTCCCAAATGAGTATTCATGATTTTTTTGAGAATGTATTCTTGGATGATGGATCATTCAGAGAAGATGCTGGTATGCATATTGCAAGTTGATTTTTATCATTATCAAAATTCATTTTAAACGAACTCAAGCGTTCCAATTTTAACCGTACCCATTGGGTATGGGAAAATTCAGGCAGGGTGTAAATCCACCATCAGATATAAACTGCTTCCATTTTAGTCAATTTGGCTAGGTTAAAATTGGGACTGAGTGGTTTTTCATCAATACTTAGAGAGGAGAGAACTCTCCTCTTCAGTTTCAACACACATTGAAATTGGAAAAAGAATTGAGGGTTTGAGTACATGGTAGTGAGATATAATTTGTCTAAGTTCCGATTTGGAAAATGCTGTCCAGCTCTCTTCCATCAGATACCAACATGCTTAGTCCAGTCTTCTTGGCCTGAGGCAAGGAAACCTCTCATAGTTACCAATCCTTTATAAAGGATTCACTGAAAATTAGTTTCAACGATGTAGAGAAAATGTTTTATTACTCCTGTTTTCCAGTGCAGGGTTGTGTTTCACGAATACGCCATGCCCAATCCTGTGGAGGTGGACAGCAAACTTTGCGTTGCCTCTTCATTTCAATGATTTCATCATGAAGACCCAGACTGTACACACTGTTAGCTGACTGGATATTCAAAAGGGAGGTTGAGCAGTTACATGACCTTCAGCTGGCCGGTACCTCTTAGTCTGTCCCTATTAATGGAGAGCAGCAAATATAATACAGAAGGTGTTACGGACTGTGGAAGGATTGTTTACAAAGGGAAGCATAGAAAATGGAGAACTGGGTAAAAGGGAGGGGTCACAGTTTTTTCAATCAGCATTGGAGGCATTAATACAGGAGATTGAAAGAGGAGACAAGTAATCACCCCGATGTCACCCACAACATTCAGGATGACTGTTTCTTCCTGTCTTCTGGTCCTCCTCAAATAGCATCTCATCCTTATCTTGCGATATGTCTTGAAGTGCAAGCTACTGCTAGTGTGACCATGGACTCCTTACTTTCCAATCCACCCACCTTTCTTCACTCCAACCCAAGAGCTGCTGCTAGCCTCATACAGAAGGTTGAGAGTAGCACCAGAGACCTGGTGAAGAAGGGCCATCTGATCTGACATCTGCAGCCAAAAGGTCAGATACAGGCACTCTCTGAAATTCAGAGTCTGCATCTGAAGGGGTGAATCACAGGCACGCGGACTGCAGTCACGCCACAGGGAATGGACGGTTCATATATTATCTCTGAGTTTGAGGCTACAAATGAATTCTGCTGCAGGGCATTCAGATGGGGGCTTTGATGGGAAGTCTGCAGGAGAACATTGATGAGCATGCATATTGTGTTGCATGGTGCATTGGTAAGATAACAAAGGGCCTCTTCTCACTGGCAGAGAGCATGGAGGAATGACTCAAATTTGGCACAGGACTTTGCTCAGAACTTGGAACCCATCCTTTCCATCAAGGAAGTGGTAGTCAGCTTCAGGACAACACATGAGACCCCAACCATGATGTGTGGTGGCTGCTGTTTCAGCTTCCATGTCAGAAGTTGCAGTGGGAGTTCAAACTGAGGTTATGAGATCCATGCTTGATGCAAGTTATTGGCTGCCATCATGTTTGGGACCCCAGTGCTGAAAGAGGCTCTCACAGTCCAGTAATCTGGTAGATTACCGGTAGCTTTGGCACCATCCAGGCATACCGCCTATGAATCTGCTGTTCTCTCTCTCAGGATGATGGCATTTAAGCTCCCACCGCTGTCACTCCACAGTGGTTGCCTCTCAGCCCACATTGCAGGTGCTCATACTGAGTGGTGTAGACTGAAGCTGAGTTCTAAGGCCCAAAGCTGCTCAATGGCCTCCCGTAAAACCATCCGCTGTCTCCATCAGTGAAAGTCAGCAGCCTTTCACCAGCCATGCAGCAGCCACTGGGATAGTACTCTCTGGGGTAACCACTCTGAGGTTGTTCATGAAGGCCCTGCCTTCTCAACCTTGCCCCTCGCCCAAGGTGTGGTGATCCTTAGGTTAAATCTCTGTCTCAAAGGGGAAAGCAGCCTATGGTCATCTGGGTATACGGCGACTTTACTTACTTTACTCTCTGGAATTCTTGGTACAGGCATCTACAAGGCAGCATCCAGGGAATACACAAGGTTGATTAGTTCAGTTTTGAATTTATTGTTGGCTATGCTGTTGGATAAAGTTATTGTGGAATGGCTACTTTGTTGGTAGCTTTTATTTCAGGTCATTGGTTAACAAGATTTGGTTAACCAAATGGATGAAAAGTGGAACAATGGTATTAATGGATCCAGTATCTGGAGTAAAGGGACGCCAATGCCTCCTCCGTTTCCTCCTCCAAATCACTGGTGGCAAGGGCTTTAGAATAGAATAGAATCCCTACAGTGCAGAATGAAGCCATTCGGCCCATTGAGCCTGCACCGGCCTCCGAAAGAGCACCCTTACCTAGGCCCACTTCCCTGCTCTATCTCCGTAACCCTATCTAACCTTTGGCCAATAAGGGGCAGTTTAACATGGCAAATCCACCTAACCTGCACATCCTTGGACTATGGAAGGAAACCGGAGAAGCACGGTAGCACAAGTGGATAGCACTTTGGCTTCACAGCGCCATGGTCCCAGGTTCGATTCCCTGCTGGGTCACTGTCTGTGCGGAGTCTGCACGTTCTCCCCGTGCCTGCGTGGGTTTTCTCCGTGTGCTCTGGTGTCCTCCCACAATCCAAAGATGTGCAGGTTAGGGGGATTGGCCATGATAAATGGGCCGAATGGCCTCCTTCTGCACTGTATGTTCTATGTTCCATTTGGAGGAAATACATTCTCATGAAAGCAAGTTTATGGAGGATGCAGGTACCATGAAAATGGACACCTGGGGTTGTGAGAGGATATTAACTGTCCCCGCATGGTCGAAATTAGCAGAGTGTGAAGCAGCCTTATGGGCTGCTTGATGTCTGCAAGCTTCTGGTAAATAATGGCATGGGCCAAATGATCTCCTTTTGTGACGTCTGATTCTGATAGTGAAATTCTACAGTGCAGCTGTATCCTCAACCTCAAAAATCTCAAGCATCCTCTGTAGTTTCAAGTACACATAAGTGGAACATATGTCAAATGGCTAGCTTGTAAGATCACAAATCCTCTGAGGATTGGTTCCAATTTCCCGAGTTGTTGGTCACCTGGGCTACATTTTGAAACAATGACAAATCGACATGTCATTCTCTAGAAATAGATATAATGTTTTGTTATTTGATGGTGTACTTTCAAAAATATAGATGCAGTTATAGATTTAGCCTTACTGCGGTGCTGATTACTGTGACGGTGTGGAGAGCTTCATGTATCTGGACCGCAAAGCTTCAGATGTTCAGACTGGAAGCTTTAAATTGGTTGTTGACAGCAGCATTTGGCTTAAACATCACTGACCAAAATGTTACATTACTCTGTCAATTTTATCCCATATTAGTATTCTGCGGAAGATGGAGATGTGGGATTATAGGCTTTGTGCGAGTTGTAGGTCAGTGCTGATGCAGCTGTTGGTCACATGCCAGTTGTTTGTGGGAAAATAAATGGTCAACGATGTTCTGAACCAAACAAGTCAAGACGTCCAAAAAAAAAAGTGTGGCTTCAAGATAAAACGTCTTGATCATATTGAATTATGTGTCATTATTCTTTGCCCTAAAAAGCTTTCGATATGTGTTTAATTAAACCTCTGGTAAAGACAGGGTTTGCCCAACCATAACGGACATCACAAAACACTCTTCAAACAGCCAAGGGCATTTTGAAGTGCTGTCACATTGTTATGTAGACAATCAGGCACATCCAATGTGTGCGCAGCAAGACCCCACAAACAGCAACCTGGTGAATGGTCGGTTAATCTATTTTTGTTGGTGATGTTGCTTAAGAGGGGACTACAACATCATTTTTTTTTTACAATATTGTGGGACCTTTTACATCATCTGTCAGACAGATGCGGCCTCAGTTTAATATCTCATCCAGTAGACATACTTCCCCAATGCTATACTGAAACAGCAGCCAAGCTCCCCTGGTTATCATTAGTGGTGTTTGAATTGCCAGCTTTGTTACCTAGACAATGATACCAAAGGAGTCCTCCCCCTGGTAAATGATGAATAATGTATAGGCATGTGAGCATGTTAAACTTTGCTACATTACAAATCTTCAAAAATCAATAAGTAAGTGCTTCAAGAGGTTGGTCATGAGGCACATCAACTCCATACTCCCTGATATGCCCAGATCCACTGCAATTTACATACCACCACAACTGGTCCACAGCAGACGCCATTTCCCTGGCCCTACACTCACCCCTGGAGCATCTCGACAACAAGGACTCCTACATCAGACTCCTATTTATTGACTACAACTCTGCCTTCAACACCATAATCCCAGCCAAGCACATATCAAAGCTCCAAAACCTAGGACTTGGCTCCTCCCTCTGCAACTGGATCCTCGACTATCTGACCCACAGACCACAATCAGTAAGAATAAACAACAATACCTCCTCCACGAGGGTCCTCAATAACGGGGTCCCGCAAGGCTGCATACTTAGCCCCCTACTATATGCCCTATACACACACAACTGTGTGGCAAAATTTGGGCTCCAACTCCATCTACGTGTTTGCTGATGACACAACCGTAGTGGGTCGGATCTCGAACAACGATGAGTCAGGTTACAGGAGGGAGATAGAGAACCTAGTGGAGTGGTGTAACACCAACAATCTCTCCCTCAATGTCAGCAAAACTAAAGAGCTGGTCATTGACTTCAGGAAGCAAAGTACTGTACACACCCCTGTCTGCATCAGCGGGGCTGAGGTGGAGATGGTTAGCAGCTTCAAATTCCTGGGTATGCACATCACCAACAATCTGTCTTGGCCCACTTAAGTCAACGCTATGACCAAGAAAGCTCAGCAGAGCCTATTTTTTCTCAGGAAACTATGAAATTCGACATGTCCACATTGACTCTTACCAACTTTTGCAGGTGCACTATAGAAAGTATCCTATCTGACTGCATCACAGCCTGGTATGGCAACTGCTCAGCCCAAGATTGTAAGATACTACAGAGAGTTGTGAACATAGCCCAGTCCATCATGCAAACCCACCTCCCATCCATTCACTCTGTCTACACCTCCCGCTGCCCGAGGAAAGTGGGCAGCATAATCAAAAACCCCTCCCACCCGGCTTACTCACTCTTCCAACTTCTTCCATTCGGCAGGAGGTACAAAAATCTCAGAACACGCACTGACAGATTCAAAAACAGCTTCATCCCCGCTGTTAGCAGACTCCTGAATGACCCTCTTATGGACTGATCTGATCTCTTCACACATCTTCTTTACTGAGTAGTACTACACTCCTGTATGCATCACCTGATGCCTGTGTCTATGTATTGACATTGTGTATTCCATGTTTGTGTATTTCATCTTTGCCCTATGTATTTTCTTTTCATATTTTCTGGGAGTGACACCAGTGCTTGCCTTGGGCAGCACAGTAGCACAAGTGGATAGCACTGTGGCTTCACAGCACCATGGTCCCAGGTTCGATTCCCTGCTGGGTCACTGTCTGTGCGGAGTCTGCACATCCTCCCCATGTGTGCATGGATTTCCCCCGGGTGCTCCGGTTTCCTCCCACAGTCCAAAGACGTGCAGGTTAGGTGGATTGGCCATGATAAATTGCCCTCAGTGACCAAAAAGGTTAGGGGGGGTTACTGGGTTACGGGGATAGGGTGGAAGTGAGGGCTTAAGTGGGTCGGTGCAGACTTGATGGGACGAACAGCCTCCTTCTGCACTGTATGTTCTATGTACGGAATGATTTGTCTGAACTGTACGCTGAACAATACGTTTCACTGTACCTCGGTACAAGTGACAATAAACAAATCCAATCGAATCTAATTGGTTGTAAAGTGGCTTATCCATCCTGTTGTTGTGAAACGCACTATATAAATCCAAATATTTATTTTTAAGGCTTCGAGCATTAATTATCCCCTATGAAGATAACTTGGAGCAGAGGCAAACTTAGAATTTTGGGGGCCCACGCACTCCCCCTTTGCGGCACCCTACACAAATGCTGCCAGACCTGCTGAGAGTTTCCTGCATTTTCTGTTTTTAGTTCAAATTTCCAGCACCCACAGTATATTGCTTTGGTTTTCGATGAGAAAACTTTTACTTAAACAGCAAATTCATGATTTCAACGCCCCCCCCCCCCACCCAGAGCATTGTACATTCAATGATGCACCTTTTCTGAAGCGCATCCAATGTTTTAATATAGGGAAATGCAACAGCCAGTAAGGCCCCATCAACAGTAATGAAATAAATGAGGAAGTCATCTGTTTTACTGATGTTGGTTGAAGGATAAAATTGTCCAGGATAATTAACATGTGCCTGTTCTTTCTGATGCAGCCAGCTCGTGCTAGTTGCTCATTACAGGCAGCCAGTGCAAATTGCATGCTGAGTGTCTGTTTGCCTCAGCAGGGAGCACATGTTTGTGTGAAGCGAGCACAGTTCAAATCCCGCCTGCACCTCTGAAAGTGGAAGTTCATTCTGATTTGCAATAGGCGCTGGAAGAGGTCAGGGAAGGTGAGCAAGGTGAATGCTGAACAATGATGTAACAGGCCAAAGCTCAAAGATGGCAATATTGACACCAAATCAGGGTTACACGCTGACTTCAACAGAATTTCTGCATATTACCAGCATAACCTCCCGGCATCAATACCACCAACCTCCCGAAATGCATCTGCTGCCACTTGCACAGAAGTTTGCGTGAATGGCGTAAACGCCATTTTGGCATTGAAACTGCGCTCATTGTCAGAGAGGATTCACGGTCCGTGGGGTTCTGTCCTCAAGTTAATTTGCAGCCCCCCCCCCCCCGCAACACAGGTATCTGTCTTTTATTCACTTACGTGGTATGGGCGTCGCTGGTTAGGCCAGCATTTATTACCGATCCCTCATCCAGAAGCTGGTGGTGGGTTGCCTTCTTGAACCACGGCAGTCCTTGAGGTGTAGGTTCACCCACTGTGCTGTTAGCGTGGGAGTTCCAGGGTGTTGCCCCAGCGACATTAAAGGAGCGGCGATATATTTCCAAGTCAAGGTGGTGAGTGACTTGGAGGTGTAGCCACCTGGGATGGCCACTTCCAGAATATAAAACGGATGCTCGCTATGAATGTAGGGAACTATGGACAATGTTAGGAAAGCAAGCAGGCACAGAGCCTGTATGCATATTGGGACGGCAACTCCCAGACAGGACTGAGACTGTAGGTCAATTAACATATTGATGGCCCATCTCCGGGAGCAAAGGAATGACACTGAAGCAACCGATCTAGCTCCAGACATCCCGGCACCAGTTCCCCAAACCAAAAGCACAAACAAAGCCAGGCCAACGGCCACCTAGGACACGCCCAGCCATCAGGGCACCCACCCCTTTATTGGTCAAGATCAATACCAGTGATCAAGATGTGGCCCAATTAAGTGGGGCCAAGTTCAAGGCCCGCCCAAAAGCACGCAAAGCCCCTTCGGGGATAAGAAGAAGCCCCCGAGAGAGAATCGCTCTCTTGGACTCGGCTCTCAAAGCGGAGAGACCCGTCCACCAGCTGCACCAGAAGCAAGTAAGTCCAAGGTCAACGCTCGCTATCAGACGGATGACCTTAGCTGTTCTCCTGTACCACTTCGAACCCAACAACCTCAGATCCAAACAAAGGCCATTGTTCCTCTGACTGAGGCAGCACGGTAGCATGGTGGTTAGCATAAATGCTTCACAGCTCCAGGGTCCCAGGTTCGATTCCCGGCTGGGTCACTGTCTGTGCGGAGTCTGCACGTCCTCCCCCCTGTGTGCGTGGGTTTCCTCCGGGTGCTCCGGTTTCCTCCCACAGTCCAAAGATGTGCGGGTTAGGTGGATTGGCCATGCTAAATTGCCCGTAGTGTCCTAAATAGTAAGGTTAAGGGGGGGTTGTTGGGTTACGGGTATAGGGTGGATACGTGGGTTTGAGTAGGGTGATCATGGCTCGGCACAACATCGAGGGCCGAAGGGCCTGTTCTGTGCTGTACTGTTCTATGTTCTATGAGTGGGCACCCAAAGGTAAGTATAGGCGTTAGCGTTAGAGATAGTTTGTAGTACTTTGTGCATGAGTAGATATTATTGTGTGTGTAAATAAATAGTATTGACTTTGAACTAACTGGTGCATTGGTTCTTTGATCAGTATTCGGGTTTGAACCTTGTGGCGGTATCGAAAGATACCTGGCGACTCTAGAGCAAACATAATTAGGATTAAGGAAGGCGACCATATTGACCGCCGTATTTATAACCAGATAAATATAGCAACAGAGGGGAACCTTCAGGTGGTGGGGTTCCCAGGAATTTGCTGCTCTTGTCCTTCTAGATGGTATTGGTCGTGGGTTTGGAAGGTGTTGTCTCAGGAACCTTGGTGAGTTACTGCAGTGTATCTTGTAGATGGGACACACGGCTGCCACTGTTCGTCGGTGATGGAAGGTTTGAATGTTTGTGGAACGGGAGGCAATCAAGCGGGCTTATTGTCCTGCATGGTGTCGAGCTTCTTGAGTGCTGTTGGAGCTACACTCATCCAGACAAGTGGAGAGTATCCTATTACCCTCCTGGCTTGTGTGGTTAGATCCTCCCTTGTAGGAGATGATCATTGCCTGGCACTTGTATGGTGCAAATGTAACTTGCCACTTGTCAGCCCAAGCCTGGACATTGTCCAGGTCTTGCTTCATTTGGACATGGACTGCTTCATCATCTGAGGAGTCACGAATAGTGCTGAACATTGTGCAGTCGTCCGCAAACATCCCCACTTCTCACCTTATTATGGAAGGAAGGTCATTGATGCAGCAGCTGAAGAGGGTTAGGCCTAGGACACTACCCTGCGGAACTCCTGCAGTGATGTCCTGGAGCTGAGATGATTGGCCTCCAACCACCACAACCATCTCCCTTTGTGTCAGGTATGACCCTAACCATGGGCAGCCACTCTCACCTCACCTCTGGCATTCAGCTCTTTTGTCCATGTTTGAAACAAGTCTGTAATGAGGTCAGGAGCTGGCAGAACCCAAACTGAGCATCCGTGAGCAGGTTATTGCTGAGTAAGTGCCGCTTGATAACACTGTTGATGACTCCTTCCATCACTTTGCTGATGATGGAGAGTAGACTGATAGGGCGGTAATTGGCTGGGTTGGATCTGTCCTGTTTCTTGTGTACAGGACACAGCTGGGCAATTTTCCACATTGCCGGGTAGATGCCAGTGTTGTAGCTGTACTGGAACAGCTTGGCTAGGGGTGCGGCAAGTTCTGGAGCACATGTCTTCAGTACTATTGCCGGGATATTGTCAGGGTCCATAGCCTTTGCAGTGTCCCATGCCTTCAGCCATTTCTTGCTATCACGTGGAGTGATATCAAGCCCTGGGCTTCCTGGGATGTTTGTCTTCCCTCTGTTATTTTGTTTTGAAGCTAAGGCTATGATGTGGATCTGTGCTCCTGACTGGATCCTGATTTGGTGCAGACGGGCCTTGTATCCGTGAAGGGGCCACATTGGGAATATTGTCCATGACTCATTCGGACTTATTTGTTCCTACGTTTGCAACGACTCTGTTTTATACTGTACCTGTTATACATTGATATCTATTGTTTTGCTTTTTTCTTCTTTTGTTTTGATGCCATATTTGTGAAAACTAGAAAATGTCAATAAAAATGCATTGAAAAGAAAATTGGCGGGCGGGACCTGATTCCAGGATTCCTGTTCCCATTCTTGGCACCTCCAATTTTTGTCTAATCAAGCTACCCACTTCTGTCTGAAAAATCTGGGCTATAATTGCAGAGTTCATGGCCCAGACAATCGAGGCACAGCAAAGGCAGGTGATTGCTCTGTTGCGCTTTGACTTACCAACTGTTCCCAATTATTCAGCTCATTAAAACTCAAATGGTATTGGCATCTTTCACCAGCAACCTTTGTTCACATGGCTCATTTTGCTGATTGCTCAGGACTCACTAATAGCCCCTTCAGTGTCCACCAGCTAAGTACAATAACCTGTGCGCAGTGCCCCGTAATCCGGGAGAAACTTTGATTGCGGCACAACATCAGAAGCACAGCTCAGCAGTGAATTCATACAGGCGCTGATTGTTCGGTAAGAACAGTTGGCACACTGAGGCACAGTGGTCCAAAGACAGCCACATACACAGAAACAGCACAGTCTACACAGCAGTGTTCTGTGTCCGGGAAGTATGAGAGCATTTGAACACAGTAACCCATGGTACTGACAGCCTGAAGTATCTTTTTCCAGCTTGTAGTCAGGAGCAGCTTAATTCGCAGGGCCTATGGTTCCCCATGTCCAAAGGCACAGTGCAAATATGGAGCTCCCTGCACATCATAAATTTCAGTTGCATGCCTTTGAGTTTAAATGGCTGAGGGGTGATCTAATCAGCCTTGTTTTAAAATGCTAACACGTCAGGAGGGTAGACAGAGAGAAACTGATCTTATGGTGGTGGAATCCTGAACGAGAGGGCATTATCTTAAAATTCGAGCTTGGTCATTTAGGAAATCTGGAATTCCCTCGGGCCGTGGATGCTGTGACAGTTAGAGCAATCAGGACAGAGATTTATTACTTTTAATAGGGTGTGTATCAAAGGATAGGTTTAGCCACTGAAAACACAACAGGGGCAATTTTCATGAAATATTTTAGGTGCTATAGAGGCAAAGAAAGAGGTAATGGGCGGGATTCTAGGCCCCCCAGCCGCGTGTTTCTTGGCAGCGGCGTTTGCAGGCGGTGGGATTTTATCTTTCTGCCACTTGACAATGGGATTTCCCATTGAAGCCACCCCACGTCGCCAGGAAACCCGCGGGTAGGGGGTGCACCGTCAGCGGGAAAAGAGAATCCCAAAGGTCGGAGAATTCCGGCCAATATCTTCCTCATCAGGACCTCCAAGTGCCCTGTCAGAGAATCTGTGGGCCGTCTCACTCAGTGCCTGAGCCACGCTATAAAGTATTGCTGTCTGCCAGTCAGAGCACTTTAAACCTTCAGCGGGTGCGACAAACCCTATAGTGTTCCATGAAAACTGTACGTAATCAGCACTGGAGTGCTAAAATGACACGTTTCTGGTTAACATCTCCAAGCAAGTTTAAACTACGAGAATCAGCTATTGGGACTAAAAGTGTGCCGAATCCTGACTTCCAAATAGGTTAACCTTTTAGCACTGAACACATTTAAGGCCTGATTCATCCTTCAGCCAAAATAACCCTCAGCATTTCCAGGTGTTTGGAAATTTGGAAAAGCTACATTTGCATGATAGGAAATTGTGGGTTACATAGTTCCCCATTAAATTTACAACATCATTTGGATTGAATTTGTTTATTGTCACGTGTACCGAGGTACAGTGAAAAGTATTTTTCTGCGAGCAGCTCAACAGATCATTAAGTACATGAAAAGAAAAGGAAATAAAAGAAAATACATAATAGAGCAACACAAGGCACTCAATGTAACTACATAAGCACCAGCATCGGATGAAGCATACAGGGGTGTAGTGTTAATGAGGTCAGTCCATAAGAGGGTCATTTAGGAGTCTGGTAACAGCGGGGAAGAAGTTGTTTTTGAGTCTGTTCGTGCGTGTTCTCAGGCTTCTGTATCTCCTGCCCGATGGAAGAAGTTGGAAGAGTCAGTAAGCCGGGTGGGAGGGGTCTTTGATTATGCTGCCCGCTTACGCCAGGCAGCGGGAGGTGTAGATGGAGTCAATGGATGGGAGGCAGGTTCGTGTGATGGACTAGGCTGTGTTCACGACTCTCTGAAGTTTCTTGTGGTCCTGGGCCGAGCAGTTGCCATACCAGGCTGTGATGCAGCCAGATAAGATGCTTTCTGGTGTATGGTGCATCTGTAAAAGTTGGTATGGGTTAATGTGAACATGCTGAATTTCCTTAGTTTCCTGAGGAAGTATAGGCGCTGTTGTGCTTTCTTGGTGGTAGCGTCAACATGGGTGGACCAGGACAGATTTTTGGTGATGTGTATCCCTAAGAATTTGAAGCTGCTAACCATCTCCACCGTGGCCCCTTTGATGCTGACAGGGGTGTGTACAATACTTTGCTTCCTGAAGTCAATGACCAGCTCTTTCGTTTTGCTGGCATTGAGAGATAGATTGCTGTCGCTGCACCACTCCACTAGGTTCTCTATCTCCATCCTGTATTCTGACTCATCGTTATTCGAGATCAGGCCCACTAGGGTCGTATCGTCAGCAAACTTGTCGATGAAGTTGGAACAAATTTTGCCATGCAGTCGTGTGTGCATAGGATATAGAGTAGGGGGCTAAGTACGCAGCCTTGTGGGCCCCCGGTATTGAGGACTATAGTGGAGGAGGTGTTGTTGTTTATTCTTACTGATTGTAGTCTGTGGGTCAGAAAGTTGAGGATCCAGTTGCAGAGTGGGGAGCCAAGTCCTAGGTTTTGGAGCTTTGATATAAGGTTGGCTGGGATATTGGTGTTGAAGGCGGAGCTGTAGTCAATAAGCTGATGGAGCAGTCTTTGTTGTCGAGATGTTCTAGGGATGAGTGCAGGGCCAGAGAGATGGTGTCTGCTGTGGACCGGTTGTGACGGTATGCCAATTGCAGTGGATCAAGGCGTTCTGGGAGTATGGAGGTGATGCGCTTCATGACCAACCTCTCGAAGCACTTCATCATGACTGAAATCAGGGCCACCTGACGGTAGTCATTGAGGCACATTGCCTGGTTCTTCTTTGGCACCGGTATGAGGGTGGAGTAGGGACAGGTTAAAGATGTCCGCGAACACCTCTGCCAGCTGGTCCGCGCAGGCTCTGAGAGCACAGCCAGGGCTCCCGTTCAGGCCGTCGCCTTCCAGGGTTCACTTTCAGGAAAGCCGATCTGACTTCGAAAGCTGTGATGGTGGGTATGGGTGAATTATGGGCTGCTGGGGCACTCGACAGCGGATTGTTGGTTTCCTGCTTGAACCGAGCATAGAATGCATTGAGTTCATCGGGGAGGGGTGCGCTGCTGCCGGAGATACTGCTCGGCTTCGCTTTGTAGCCCACTATGTTGTTTAGTCGTTGCCACCACCACCGAGAGTCTGTCTGTGACTCGAGCTTGGTTTAATATTCTCTCTTGGCGTCTCGGATGGCTTTGCAGAGGTCGTACCTGGATTTCTTGTATAGGTCAGGGTCGTCTGACTTGAACACCTCAGGCCTGTCCTTCAGTAGGGAGTCAATCTCGTGATTGAGCCATGGTTTCCAGTTGGGGAGCGTATGTACTGCTTTCTTTGGCACGCAGTCGTCCACACATTTGCTGATGAAGTCTGTGACGGTGATGGCAGACTCATTTAAGTTGCTCGCTGAATATGGACCAGTCCACTGTCTCTAAGCAGTCACGTAAGAGCTCTTCTGTCTCCTCGGACCAGCACTGCACGACCTTCTTAGCTGGATTCTCCCGCTTGAGTTTCTGCCTGTATGCCGGGAGAAGGAGCACAGTCTTATGGTCTGATTTCCCAAAGTGCGGTCAAGGCATGGAACGGTAGTCGCCCTTGATTATTGAGTATTGGTGGTCAAGAGTGTTGTCGCCCTTGGTGGAACAGGAGATGTGCTGGTGGAATTTTGGCAGTACACTCTTGAGGTTGGTCTTGTTGAAGTCCCCGGCCATGGTGAACAAGGCCTCCTGGTGTTCTGTTTCATAGTTGTTTATAACTATGTACGGTTCGTCCAGCGCCTTCTTCACTTCTGCCTGGGGTGGGATGTAGACCGCTGTGATAATGGCTGAAGTGAACTCACGTGGAAGATAGTATGGGCGGCACTTCACGGTCAGGGATTCCAAGTCCGGGGAGCAGTAGGTGAAACCTTCATATATTATCCAGACTCCAGTTGACACCAAGCTTCCTGATTCAAATAGACAGGCGTATAGGTCAGAACCCACTCCAGGAATTGAGGACATAATCTAGGTTGGCATTTCACTGCTGTGGTTGAGGGAGTGCTGCATTGTGTCATATTTCAGGTGAGACCTGAACCTCCAGGCCCGTCTACCCGTTGGGTTGAAAAGATCACATGGCAACCAAAGATTCTCACCATATTTTGGGCACCATTCCTCTTAATTAAGATCACGAAAACAGATTATCTGGTCACCGCTCACCAACCCGCCCGACCCCCACATCAGAGGGTACCCACACCATGGAGGGGTGGAGGGTAGCTAAGGTCCAAAGGCAATTTGTGCACAGCAAGATCCCACAAACAGCAATGTGACAATGATAAGAAAATCTGTTTTTAGGTGTTAATTGGAGGATGATGATTGGCCATTGCATTGGGGAGAACTGCCTTGCTCTTCTTCGAAGTTGTGTTACGGGATCTATAACTTATCTGGGATGGCAGACAGGGCCTCAATTTAACGGATCACCGGGAAGGGGTACCTCTGACAGTGCAGCACCTAATCAGCACTGCACTGGAAAGTCAGGCTAGATTTTGTGTTCAAATCCCTGGAGAAGAATTTGAACACACAGCCAACAGACATAAAGATGAAAGTGCTACCAACTGAGCAACAAGCAACAACTGACACCTTAAATACTGGTGGAGGGGAGAGTTTGCAGGAGAAAATCCTTCACATTGCGTGTCCTCTACCAGCACTACACAGACTACTTGATTCACTGGGGGTATCAGTGTCCCGTGGAACTACCTGCTTGGACGGCACAGGTTTCTTCAATTAAATTAATGGAAATAAGTATTTCCCCGAAGGTATTTTAAAACACCCTCCACCCCAGATCCCCGATGTTAAGGGGGAGGACCTCCCCTAGAGGGATCTCCATCGGCGACCTCTGCCGTTGGATGGCAACAAGGTGTGCCATGGTGAGTCCGGGTGCTGGGCGAGGGCAAAGAAGTGAAGGGCGTGCAGCAGCAGCCTGTACAGGAAACCGCTCCGCGCAGTTTGATAGGGCACAGAGGGCATTTCCACCAGGCGGCTTGGGATGTCGGGCTCTAGTTCCCAAGACTTGCACGTCCTCGAGACCATGCGTGCCAATGGATCCGGGCACGACTGTTTCGAGGTCACGATGGCATTGGCCGCGAGCTGGACATCCACGACCAGGTGATGCGCCAACTCGTGGGGTATCGTCCAGCCCACTCCTCAGCACGTCCCCGATCCTGGTCACCCCGGCGGCCAGTGCCCGCCCTTCTGCCAGCCATCGGAAATGGTATTGATGGAGGTGCAGATGCCTGAGCAGCGGCTCCCTGATGGCGGCCACTACTCCAGATGGGGGACCCACAGGTAGTGTAGTGTCAGGAGGGCCACGGAGCCATCAGTCACAGCATTCCCGATCACGGGAAGACGTGCCCAATGGCTGCAACCGGCTTTTTAAAATGTCACGTGTGACTGGCATTCAGAATGCTGCCCATCCTGCGCATTCGTGCCCCACTCAGCAGTGCACAGGCCAGGAGCCCAGTGGGGCAGACTGCCGCCTCCTGAGATCAGCACGCTGACCCAGGAGCAGATTCTTTTAAAAGATTGATAGAGTCTTCTCTCCAGAAGCAGTGGCAGAGAGCAGGTCACATGCCCCAGTCATGCGCTCTGGGCATAAGAGAGATTCCTCCAATTTTGTAGCTGCCAGCAGTGTTGGTGTGAGCTCCAGGGCCTCTGGTGAACAACTCATTAAGAGGAAGCTGAAATCAGGAACAAAGCAGTATAAAGATGATTTCTTGAGGTATGGGTTTATTAATTGTGTCAGTGCAATTCAGGAGGCAAAGGTCATGTGTGTTACTTGAGGGAAGTACTGGCAAGTGAAAGATTAAACCCCTCAAAACTGCAAAGGTATTTGAAGACTAAGCATGTTTGAGTACAAACCTCTTGATTTTTTTTCAAAGGATGCAGTGAGAACTTAAATGCGACATTGAATAGCAAAACAAGTGAGATAATGAGGACCAAGCTTGCTCACCTATCACATTAAAGGTAAGGGGCTGGTTTAGCTCACTGGGCTAAATTGCTAGCTTTTAAAGCAGACCAAGCAGGCCAGCAGCACAGTTTGGTTCCTGTACCAGCCTCCCCGAACAGGCGGTGGAATGTGGCGACTAGGGGCTTTTCACAGTAACTTAATTGAAGCCTACTCATGACAATAAGTGATTTTCATTTCATTTTTCAAGTGAAAATGGTGGGTCGCAAAGGTTGGCTGGCATGGGCCGCGAAGGATGGCTGGTTGGTAAAATGGGCCCCGGGTAAAAAAGTTGAAAGCACTGGCATAAGAGACACTAAGGTCTACTGTAACCAACGAGAGCCCCCCGAACTCACCCTTACCAACACCCCAAAACTTCCTGTTTTCCCAATTACTGTCAATTAACTCAGCACAGTTTGTAGCAACATAGTCTTTAGAGCTTAGTTATATATCAATCAGAGTTTTAGTCCATTTGGTCGTTCAACTAAGTTATGTGTTAGGATAAATTCCACCAATGCCGGCTCCTAGTGAGGAATCTCACCCAGCTGGGAGCATACATCTTGGAATTCACGTTTGTGATTCTGAGCATCTGAAAGAACACCAGAAAGTGGGACAGCACCTATGGACAATCCTGCAATCTGCTTCTGGAAGGCAAAGCTCTTGCAGTGAGAATGCACAGTTGTAACATTACATTACACCAATATTTTCTCACTGATGTGGAGAGAGAATTCATGCAGAGCCCGGGCATGTAATTCCTCTGTACGTACATTTTTGACAGCCCTATCTTCACTGGAAAATATAACTGATAGTGTTGCTCCATTTTTCTAGTGTTAGCTTACTGCAAGACTCCATTTTGGAAGACAACAAGCCATGGTGGGTCACAGAAATGTCTTGTGCCAGCCTGCCTCATAATGGTGCTTAGCTTGAACCTAATCCAACATACTACAAATCACAGTGTAATCTCCTCCATTATTTTAAATTGGGTTTCAATTTCTGTAAAATAATCAACATAACATTGATAACAGAAGTATTTTCCTGTTAACACACACCTCATAAAATAGGAATTAAAATATAATAACAGTGGGAATGCACGGTTGATTCAGGCTGTAAAGATGTGGAGGCACAATTACAACACATGAGATTATGCAATGGCTCCTGAACAGCTCTGTTTAAATAATGGTACCAGCTGGCTAATTAGCCATTATGATTAGTTCAGAGGCTGTTATCAGTAAGCTTATGATTAGTTCAGAGGCTGTTATCTAATATCGTTAAGCTTATGAGCAACCTTTCTAAACATTCTGGTAATATTTAAAGGGAGGGTGCTTTAAATTAAGACCCTTTAATTTTAAAGTGAATAAAATAAAGTACAATCAATGCCTTTCAGTTGTTTCCTGCTGCCCTGTTCTAAATGTTAGCACTGTTGGCTGAAGTCGCCATTTTTTCTGAAGTCCCGCCTCCTGTGACATCATGTAGTGTCAATATCATGACATCACAAATCAGAATGATTCCCACAATTCATTGTCTTGAGACATCACAGGAAGGAAGTTGCTGTGTCACAATCTGCTTCTATGTAACCTCTAGTTGGTAATTCTAAAACACAAAAGATAAGCAAGAGAAGACTAAACAGAACAGGTATGGCTTACAGTGATCTGTCTACTTTCATGTCAGCTAGCTTATGGATAATTTAGTTGACTAGACTCAATTCTTGAAACACATTTTGTGTTGTTCATTATACAATGAAAGCATTAAAGTGTTGCAAAGACCTTTAAACACCATAAGACCACAAGATATAGGAGCAGAATTAGGCCATTTGCTCCATCGCGTCTTCTGCCATTTGATCAAGGCTGATATGTTCGTCATCCCCATTGTCCTGCTTTCTCCCCATAACCCCTGATCACTTTATTAATCAAGAAATCCCCTTATTAATCAAGAACAGCAGACTTGTATTTGAGGTGTTGTTACCTACAGGGCTACAAACCAAGAGCTAGAAGGTGGAATTAGAACAGTCCTTTCTTAGAACATAAGAACGGTGCAGGAGCAGGCAATTAAGCCTCTTGAGCCTGTTCCACCATTCAATACGATCATGGCTGGTCTCATCATGGCGTCAACTCCACCTTCCTGCCTGTTCTCCATAACCCTTCAACCCATTATTAATTAAAAATCTGTGACTCCTTGAATATACTCACTGACCTAGCATCATCACATTCTAGGGTAGGAACTTCCACAGATTCAACCCCTTTGGGAGAAGTAGTTTCTCATAATCTCTGTTTTAAATTTGCTACTCCTTATCCTGAGACTATGATCTCTCGATCTAGGATGCACCACAAGATGAGGCATTTGCTCCACGTCTACATTATCCATACTCATCCATGTCATCTCGTGTACCATAATTTGATCTCTCCTCATTCTTCTAAACTCTAGAGTGTATAGGCCTAACCTGTTCAATCTCTCTTCATAAGACCCCTCCTTCCTGGAATCAATCTAGTGAACCTCCTCTGAACTGCCTCCAATGCCATTACATCTTTCCACAAATAAGGGGACCAAAACTGTGCACAATACTCCAGGTGCGGTCTTACCAATGCCTTGTACAGTTGCAACAACACTTCCTTACCCTTATATTATATTCCTTTAGCTATAAATGCCAACATTCCATTTGATTTATTTATTACTCAATAATCAAATAACATTTTTTCCCCCAAACTGTAATATTGTTGTTGTATATTGATCAGAGTATAATAGAGCATCAGAAACCACTGTATAAGTTTCTACCTGTAACAGCCTTCTGCTTTTCCTGCCTCATTTCCTCTACTTGACCTTCTGAGATTTTCTCTCCAGACCCAACTTTCCCTCCACATTTCCTCACAGATGGGGTGGGAAGTGAGGTGCAGAAGTGACAGCATCAGCTTGTGACAGAGGACCCTCCACGACATTGTAAATACAACTTTACAGAGATCAACAAACTGCCAAAGCTTTGTCCCCTAAACACCACCCCCCTCACCTCCTCCATAACCATGAAGATAAACCTTAATTTAGAGTGTTTGACACACACATGGGAAGCAATTGCAATATTGAAGTCCCTTAAGCTACGAAAAAATTGTAGACTTTCTGTTTGCTGAATTCAAAGTGAATAATGACTTACAGTTATGTAGTGCTGGCACTTCATAGACACATAATCAGACACAAATGGTGAATGAGGCAAGGAATATATTAGCTGGGGTGCAATTCATCTCGGCATTTAATTGTACCTTTTAGCTACAAAGACATTTATAAATCTGGTATTCTATTACTACAAAAATGTGAACATTTAGTGGCCAGAAGATGAGATGGATCTCGGTTTAGCCAACCTAACTTAGGAGAACATACCCAAAACATGCTGGAAGCAAAACTTTATTATATGCATACAGTAAAATTGACTTTCAAAAAGAATCTCATTTGTTGCACTGTTTGGACAGTTTGGCATGTAAACATTTTACATGAATACCTCCATGTGCTTGAGAGGTCAGTGGCATTATCGTTGCTGCATTTTTGTCCCTGGATTCTTTGCAGATGTTTTGGTCAGTCTGTTTTTTTATACCAACAGCTGTCCCATGGTATCACTCCTGGTGACCTACTTTATGGCAACTGGAGTAATTGTGCAGTGTAAGGTACGACGACAGGCACATTGTGGAAAGGGGGTCTCTTTAACCTCATCCGTCCAGCAGGAATCTGATGCCGTTGGTTGGCCGCCATGCGACTCCACCATTTTCTGCTGGCTCACTGTCTTTGTAGCGACCTAGTTTACACTCCGTTTCTTGACTTCAGAGAGTAAAATGAATCAAGTTGTAATTGAGACAGGTGGCTAAACATATCCCTTTGGCTAAAATTTATACCTAATGAGCCAGATTCCATCTTTATTAAAAGGTATAATGGGACATATCCTGATGTTTTGGGAATCGTCAGGAAAGCTCGGGCAAGGGATAAGAAGGAATAAGGGATTGAGCTCAGTGTCCCTCTGGCATACCATTAATTACAGTTTGTCAACCTGGAAATTATTCATTTAGCCTGACCTTCTGTTTCCTGCCTTTTAGCCAATCCTCTGCCAATATTACTACCCCCAACACCATGACCTCCTGTCTTTTGCAGTAAACCTTTATATGGCATCTTAATGAATGCTTTTTGGAAATCCAAATATGCTATATTTTATAAATGTTTTTTTATTGAGTTTTCATATTTTATATATGACAAATTACAAGTTATTAGAGAGAGAGAAAAAAAAAATTTTTTAACATGAATATTTACAGGTAAGCATCTTCATAACAATAATTGTGGCCGCCCCCTTTAGCCAGCATACATATTTTACATTCCCCAATATGGCCGAGGCACATGTTTATAGGCATTTATTTATAGTTTGGTTTTGGGCCTTGGCTTGCCATCAAACCCCCATACCGAGCCCGTAGCGCCCCCCCCCCCCCCCCCCCCCCCCCCCCCCCCCCACTCCCCCCGGCTACCTTCCCCCGATTCCCGTCCATTTTCCCCTGGTTCTTGGCCACCCGACTATTCTTCCACATGTACGTTGGCCACAAACAGGTCCCGGAACAGTTGCGTGAATGGCTCCCACGTTCTGTGGAAGCCGTCGTCCGACCCTCGGATGGCGAATTTGATTTTTCTCCATTTGGAGAGATTCCGAGAGGTCGGACAGCCAGTCTGCAGCTCTGGGTGGTGCTGCTGACCGCCAGCCAAACAGGATTCTACGGCGGGCAATCAGGGAGGCAAAGGCAAGGGCGTCCGCCCTCCTCCCCAGGAATAGATCTGGCTGGTCTGAAACCCCGAAGACCGCCACTATCGGGCATGGCTCCACCCTCACCCCCACCACTTTGGACATAGCCTCGAAGAAGGCTGTCCAGTACTCCACAAGTCTGGGGCAAGACCAGAACATGTGGGCGTGGTTGGCCGGGCCTCTCTGGCACCGCTCACATTTGTCCTCCACCTCCGGGAAGAACCTACTCATAAGGTTTCTCGTTAAGTGGGCTCTATGTACCACTTTTAGTTGCGTCAGGCTGAGCCTTGCGCACGTGGAGGTGGAGTTGACCCTATGCAGTGCTTCGCTCCAGAGTCCCCACCCTATCTCCATCCCCAGGTCGTCCTCCCATTTCCTTCTTGTTGCGTCCAGTACGGTGTCGTCCCTATCTACCAGTCGGTCATACATGTCACTACAGTTCCCTTTCTCTAGGATACTTGCGTCCAGTAGGTCTTCCAATAGTGTCTGTCGTGGCGGTTGTGGGTACGTCCTTGTCTCCTTTCGTAGGAAGTTTTTGAGCTGCAGGTATCGTAGCTCGTTCCCCCAGCTAGCTGAAATTTCTCTGTCAGTTCGTCCAGTGTTGCGATCCTGTCGTCCGTGTATAGGTCCCTGACTGTCAGTGTCCCCCCGTCCTGCCTCCACCTTTTGAAGGTGGCGTCGGTCAGTGCTGGTTTGAACCTATGGTTGTTGCAGATGGGAGCCTTGTCCGACATTTTGTACAGGCCAAATTGCTGCCGCAGTTGGTTCCAGGATTGGAGAGTGGCTGTCACCACTGGGCTGGTGGAGTGTTTTTTGGGTGGGGATGGGAGTGCTGCCGTGGCGAGGGCCCGGAGGGAGGTTCCCATGCAGGAGGCCTCCTCCGCACGCACCCACTCGGCTTCTGGCTCCTGGATCCATCCCCTTACTCGCTCGGCTGTTGCCGCCCAGTGGTAGAATTGTAGATTCGGGAGGGCTAGCCCCCCCCTGGATTTTGTTTTTTGTATATGACCTTCTTTGGGATCCTAGCATTTTTACCCCCCCCCCATACGAACGCCATGATATGTTTGTCCAGCGCTTTGAAAAAGGCCTTGGGGATGTAGATCGGAATGGATCTAAACAGGAAAAGGAACCTGGGCAGTACGTTCATTTTGATCGTCTGGACTCTCCCCGCGAGGGAGAGCGGGAGTGTGTTCCATCTTTGCAGGTCCTTTTTAACTTCCTCCGTCAGGCTGGTGAGGTTCCATTTGTGGATCAAATATGCTATATTTATCGGTTCCTGTTTATCCATCCTGTTGGCTACATCCTCAAAGTGTCCAATACATTTTCCTTTCATAAAACTATGTTGTATTCGGGTTTCTTAAATGTCCTGCTCCAACTTCCTTGAGAATGGATTCTGGCATTTTTCCAATGACAGATGTTCGGCATGACGTACAGTTTCTGAGGATGATTGGTCAATCTTGGAATGTCTAATTCCCTGAAGACATTACTTCGACTTCTTGAGAAGAAGCTGCAGTTAACCACGTGACAATGGGTATCTGTTTTCTTTATAATTACGAATATTCAGAGCTATTATTATAAAACTAGTTGTGCAAACTCATGGTCCTGATATTGAGCTGGGAGGATGTATCAGCGAGTCAGGTGGGAGGATTTTCAGGTTGTATTGTCCATTAATGTTATCCTGCTGAGACTTGTAGAATGATTACTGCACAGGAGACCATCTAGCCTGTTATGTCTGTGTCTGCTCTCTGCAAGAACAACTCTGTTCATCCCATTCCCCTGTCCGTTTCCTGTAGCCCTGCAATATTTTTCTCTCCCAGTGCACATCTAATTCCCTTTTTGAATCCATGATTGAATTTGCCTTGACCACACTTTCAAGCGGTGCATTCCAGACTCCAACCATGCAAAAAGGTCTTTCCTCAGGTCGACTTTGGTACTTTTGCCAATCACTATAACTCGGTGAACTCTGCATCCCGACTCTTCTGCAGTGGGCACAGGTTCTCTCCTTCTACTCTGCCAAGACCCCTCATGGTTTTGAATGCCTCTATGAAATTTCATCTCAAGCTTCCTAAGGAAACAAACCCCAGAAGCTCCAATCTAACTGTGTGAATGAAGTCCTTCATCATGAGAACCATTCTCGTGATTCTTTGCTACTCCTTGAGCCTTTGTCTTTCCTAAGGTGTACCACCTGACATTGATCACAGTACTCCAGTTGAGGATGAACTAGTGTTTTATTAAGGTGGTTCATAGCTTCCTTGCCTTTGTACTCGATGCCTCTGTATGTTTATAAAGCGTAGGATCTTGTATGCCTTTTTAAATACTTTCTCAATCTCCTCTGCCACTTCAACAATTTATGCACATATACCCCTGGTCTCTCTGTTCCTGTACCCCCTTTATAATTGTTTTTTTTTTTTGCATCCTTGTCCTTCCAACCAAAATGTACCACCTCACACTTCTCTGCATTAAATTTCATCTGCCATATATTCACTCATCCATTAGATTTTATATGTCCTCTTGAAGTATTTTACTCTCCTCCTCACAATTCATAATGCTTCCATGTTTTGTGTCATTTGGAAAGTTTGAAATTGTGCCTTGCGCACCCAAGACTGGGACAGAAGTGTATATCAAATAAAGCAGTGATCCTAGCACCGACCACTATGGAATGTATATCGTCCTTCATGCTGAAAAACAACCATTTACTACTACTGTTTCCGATCCAACTTTGTATCCTTGCTGTTCCTGATCCTTTTATTCTATAGGCATACACTTTGTTGGCAAGCCTATTATGTGGCACTTTATCAAATTCTTTTTTCAAATCCACGTTACCACATCAACTAATTCTCCTCATCAATCCTCTGTTACCTCATCAAAAAACTTAATCAAGTTAGCTAAACATAATTTATGTTCTTATTAATGTTATAATTTAAACAAATCCAAGCTGGCATTCCTTAATTAATCCACACTTATCCAAGATATTCAACTTTTAAAAGCTTTCCTGCCACCAAGGTTAAACTGACTGGCCTGTAGGTGCTGGTTTATCCTTGCACACTTGTTCAAAAAAGGGTAGGACATTTGAAATTCTCTAAGTCCTTTGGCACCACCCCTGTTTCTGAGGAGGATTGGAAAATTATGACCATTGTCTCTTCAATTTCCACCTTTACTTCCCTGAGCATCATGTATTGCATTGTATCTAGGCCTGGTGACTTATCAATTTTAAGTATGGCCAGCATTTCTAATGCCTTGCCTTCATTAATTTTTCGCCCATCCATTATCTCATTCACCGCTTCTTTAACAATGATTTTGGCAGTGTTTTCCTGGTTAAAATTGTTGATTGAAATTTGTTTGATGTTTTATTGTCACATGTACCGAAGAACAATGAAAAGTATTTATCTGCGGCCAAGGGAACGTACACAAGTACGTACACAGTAGACAAAAAGAATAATTGACAGAGTACATTGACAAATTGTACATCAACAAATAGTGATTGGTTACAGTGCGGAACAAGGGCCAAACAAAGCAAATACATGAGCAAGAGCAGCATAGGGCGTCGTAAATACTGTTCTTACAGGGAACAGATCAGTCCGAGGGACAGTCGTTGAGGAGTTTAGTAGCTGTGGGGAAGAAGCTTTTTCCCCACAGCTACTAAATTCCTCAACGATTTGCGGGTCAACGATATGTCTGGATGTGTGGGTCTTCAGATTTCTGTAGCTTCTGCCTGATGGAAGGGTCTGGAAGAAGGCAATGCCTGGGTGGGAGGGGTCTCTGACAATGCTGTCTGCCTTCCTGAGGCAGCGGGAGATGTAGACAGAATCAATGCCCTCTGCCTCCATGTAGTGGGAGGTGTAGACAGAATCAATGAGATTCAGTGCATCATCTATGGTCTCTGCCTCCATGTCCAGGTTCTATTTCTGGTTCCGAATAAGCCTTGCAACTTCTCTTACTCTCTTTTTACTGTTTGTATGCCTTTAGAAAATGTTGTAATTCCTTTATATTAGCTGCTCGTGTCTCTACTTTCTTTGCCTTACTTGTTTCTTTATTCACATTTCCCCAATCTTTCTATATTTAGCTTTGGCCCTTACTTGTATTATCAACTGGGCGTGTTAAATATAACCTTTCCAGGGAGCTCTGCATTTGCTCATCCAATTTTTCCCTTGTGTGGGCATGTAACTTGACTGTCCATGTACCATTTCCCCTGTAAAAGCAGACCATTGTGTCCTTAACAGTTTTGCCTGCCAATCTATGATTCCAGTTTATCTGGGACAGATCTGATCTGATCCCATCAATATTGGCCCTCCTCCAATTAAGTATTTTACTCCAGATTCCTGTTTGTTCTTTCCCATTGCCCACTTGAACTGCATGAGATTATGATCGCTGTTCCTTAAATTTTCCCCTACTGACACTCAATTACTTGATCCAACTTGTTGCCCAGAGCCAAGCCCAGCAAGCCTCTTTCCTTGTCGGTCTGGAAACATAGTAATCAAAAAAATACTCCTGAACACAATTCAGAAACTCCTATCTCTCAACCCTTTACCACTATTCCTATTAACATTACGATAATTAAATGCACTCATTCTCATTACTCCCTATTTTTTTTACCCCTCTCTGCAATTTCCTTTTAAGTTTGTTCCTCTATATCTTTCCCAACAAATTGGTGGCCTTTAAAATACATCTCGATTGTTTCTTAACTCTAACCAAATAGATTTTGTTCCTGATTCCTGAAAGGGTATCCTTTTTGCCAGGGCAGTGCTACCAGATTCAATTCTTCTACTGTATTCACATATCTTGATGGTGATTTAGATGCTTATTTTAATGATCATATTCACTAATAGCATGTTCTTGTTTTACTGCATTATTGGCAAAACACTTTCTCTTTGCAGCACCATGATATATAACAAGATTCATTAAAGCTATTTTATTTGCTTATGTGTAAGAACAATCTTTTATTCATTCCAGTCAATGCCTGTTCAGAATTGATCTCTATTGGAAAGCTCTTTTTGGGATGGAGACACACAAACCATGTTTGACACAGTGGCAAAGGAATTCCATCTGTATTCTTTTAAACATTGATCGTTTCTTTCTCATTGTTATATGCTCCATAATCCAACGGGTATAAGACAGTAAAATGAACTTGTATTTTCATTACTTGCCACGAAAACAGGACAAGACCAATAACAACAACTTGTACTCGCAAAGCTCACTGAACTTAATAGAACATCCCAAAGCAATTCACGGGAATGTTATGAAATAAAATAACACACTGAACCACTTTAGAGGATTTTTGGGCAAATGTCCGAGAACTTGGTCAAAAAGGTAGGCTTTGAGCTGTCTTAAAGGTGAAAGGAAATGTGGAGAGGCCTGGGGGGGGGGGGGGGGGAATTCCAGAATTTGGGGCCCAGGGAACTGAAGGCACAGCCATCAGTGGTGGAAACATTTAAATTGTGGATGTTCAAGAGGTGAGAATTAGAGGAAAATGAAATGAAAATCGCTTATTGTCACGAGTAGGCTTCAATGAAGTTACTGTGAAAGGCCCCTAGTCGCCACATTCCGGCGCCTGTCCGGGGAGGCTGGTATGGGAATCGAACCGTGCTGCTGGCCTGCTTGGTCTGCTTTAAAAGCCAGCGATTTAGCCTTGTGAGCTAAACCAGCCCCTAGTGTTGATATCTCTGAGGGCTGTGGAACTGGAGGAGATCATGGGGCAGGATTCTCCATTTGGGAGACCATGGGTGGGATTCTCCATTGGCTGACGTCGGAATCGGGAAACGTGATTGGGCGGAGAATCGGTTATGATGCTGAAATCACAGCGGGTGCCGATTTGACGTCAAATCGCAACTTTCCGTCGCCTCGACAGCAGCGCCAATGCGGTCTGGAATGCACATAAAGTAAGCACCATTTGCATATCATTAGCGGGTCCGACCCTGTATTCCCCGGGGCCTGCGCAATTCTCCGCCACCAATAGGCCGGGTTCCCTACTGCTTGGTTCACTTGTGCGTTTAAAATTTGTGAACTTGGCGTTGTGACTGATGAGAGAGAGAGAGAGTAGGTAGGACACAGAAAGGAACGACTGTGGGCTGCCGGGTTGGACACTGGCTGAGTTGGCTGTGGTGGTGGTGGGGGGGGGGGGGGGGGGGGGAGAACAAGCCAAGTGACCGGGGTGACTAGCCACGGGATTGAGGTGATACCCAGGCACAGACCGCAATTGCCGCGGACTGCAAGGCAGCCATCCTGCTACGCATTTCACTGACCACTCACCTTCGACCCTGGTTCTGCAGAGTGATACCGGCAGTATGAGTCCTCCCACTGGCCACCGGCGGGGCCGGGGTGGGGGTGTGACATGTGGGGGCAGAGTCCGCAGTGCCTATCAGGGCCACCATGTAGCCCGGTGAACCTGGCCGGGCACGGGGGTACGCACCATGCTAACATGTTGGCCTTTCACCCCCTGCAGACAATGGATATTGGAATTAGCCAGCAGTGGTGGCCTCCCTCCTAGTTGCTGCATCCCTGGGGGATGCCCTGCGGCTGTACGAGCTAGAGCTGCTCGAGGAAGAGGAAGCTGCAGCAGCGGAACATGCATCAACGGAGCGTGCCATGGAGGAACAGGAGGCACCTGCTCAGAAGCGGCTGCCCAACAGGCTGAGCAGGAGGAGGTCCAAAGAAGGCGCTTGCATGAGACCTCGTATGTACCAGCAGCTTCTATCATTCAAGGACCTGCCAGACCCGGGGAGGAAAACCACTCCCGGTGGCTGTCGAGGTGACGTTCACCCTGAACCTTTACGCCACGGGGTCCTTCCAGACACCGAGTGAGGACCCAGTCTGGGATCTCGCAGAGCTCAGGGCACAGGTGCATCTATGCCATCACAGAGGCCTCGATGCCCAGTCGGCGCAGTACATCCATTTCAATGTGGACCAAGCCCATCAGGATGCCCGGGCAGCGGGGTACGCCGCTGCTGCCGACATACCCTGGGTCCAGGGGGTGAGTACCTGCAGATGGCAGGCCGACGTACACAAACCAAAAGGTGTTCCACTCGATTAACTAATATGTGATCATCAGCTGCACATCTTACACTTCTGCGCCCTCCAGTATGAAGCTGAGAGGGTCGCCCGCAACGCGGCGGCCTGCTGCGTCCTCCGCAACATCCCACCTAAAGGGGGCAGCCTGCTGGAGGAGGAGGAGGATGAAGCACAGGTTTCCTCTGATGAGGCGGATGTGGGGTGGGCAAGAGGTGAGGCCCAGGCAAGGGTGGGAGGCCTAACGACATGTACGCCAGGGCTGATGTCCACAGGATGTTCTGATTGCCTTTAGGTTCACCAACTGGGGAACTGGGAGGGTGGACCTGTCCAGGGGCACGGACACTGCCACCGCGCCCCCCCCCCCCACCCCTCCGGCCTGCAACCCCCTCCCTGATACATACCTGCCGCACTACAGGGTGCGAGCTCTGGGTTGGCATACCAGGTCCAGTCCATGAGATGGGGGATGATGACAAACCGCTCTGCAATGAGCTCTGGTGCTCTACATCATATGACAACGTCTGTCTCCTGCCCACGGGAGCACTTTCCACCGTCCATCTGGGTGATCCCTGCATGCAAGCTGGCCATTCCATCACACGCCACCATCGGATCCCTGGGGTGGCAGTGGTGGGGACAGTCTAGGGGTGGGGGAGGGTGGGGAGCCTGGGCCACCCACAACGTCCAACCATTCCGTACCAGAAGCTTGAGACCCGTCTGGATGGCAGCCAGTCCCTGGAGTCGGCCTGCCCTCCGACCGTCCGCCCCCTCAGGTGTTCCTACCTCCACCTGATGTACCTGATCAGCTGTCTGGTGCGCACCAGTGGGTGTCCCAGGAACCTCTTCACAAAAGTGCCCAACTGAGGTGCATGTCTCTGGGATGGTGGAGGGTGTTGGAGAAGCTGTGATGGGAAATCAGTGTCATCTTTGGACCCGAGCTCCGGGATGTCCTGCATCTCGGGTCGAGAGTTGCCGTCCGAGCTGCTCTCCTCATCGCTGGCTGGCTCATTGGGTGGTGGTACCGGCTGTGGCACTGGTTGGGAATGCTTCATGATTTGCGTTGGCCTGTCTGGGCTGTGTTGCTCATGGCGTTCACCATCTCTGCCAACTGCTCCCAGACACAGCAATTGGCAGAGGCTGGCAGCCTCCTTCCCGGGCCAGGATACTGGGTGAACCGTCTCCCCCTCCATCGCTCAAGGAGGGTCTCCAGCTGGGTGCCGGTGAATCTTAGAGTCGCTCTCCTTACTGCCATCTTGTTGGCTGGGATGGTGTGTGTGGGAGTGAAGTGTGTATATCATAGATGCCAATTGCAAGCCTGGTGAATCCCGCACCGTTTCTCATTGGAATCAATTGTGTTCCACCTAGTGCCAGTCCTCACCCTTTAACAGTCACTGAATCGGTCCAGATGCGGCGCCAGTTTTGCTGTTGGGGAACTCCATGAATCCTGCCCCAGAGTCAACACTTAATCTCAGGGACGGAGAATTTCCTGCTGGAGCCGAATTTTACTTGATTGCGAGTGCAAATCAGGAAGCAATTCCCAATCCGTAGCCATGCAAATTTCTGCATGGTGGGAATTGTGAGGTATTCCCTAGGAAATTCTGCTATCAGGCCACCATTTTGAGTGGGTGGTCAGATAGCGTGGTCCCACGGCTAACACCCCCTTCCCCCTCCCCCCCCATCCCCTGGATGTTCTCGATCACCAGCCACAACTCCCGCTCAAAAGATTCCCTAATTAAAGAGACACCCACCAGGGCGCCCCTCCCCCTCAGAAGAGAAACCCCTGTCTGGAAGCAAGAGAGCAGTCCAGACAAAGATCATGAAAAATATTTTTTTAATAATTGTTCACCTCACTCAGATCATCCTTCAAATTACGTACTCAAGGTAACACATGGCGTTCACCATCTCTGCCACCTGCGCCCAGGCATAGCAATTGGCAGCGGCTGGCAACCTCCTTCCCGGGCCGGGATACAGGGTCAACCGCCTCCCCTCCATCGCTCAAGGAGGGTCTCCAGCTGGGCGTCGGTGAATCTTAGGGTCGCTCTCCTTACTGCCATCTTGTTGGCTGGGATGGTGTGTGTGGGAGTGAAGTGTGTATATCCTGGATGCCAATTGCAAATCTGGTGAATCCCGCACCGTTTATGAATGTTTATGTAACCTGTCCTCCTAATTCACTATTCTAGTGAATCTGTACTGAATCCCCTTCATGGGCAATATATCCTTCTCGAAATGTGGTGTTCAGGACTGATTGCAGTATCCAGGTGGGATCTAATCAAGGCTTTAAACAACTGAAACATGGGGCGCGATCTTTGCAAAAGGGAACAAAATCCCTGAGCATGTGCGTTTAGCCACGTACCTGATGGCACTTGCAGTGCGCAGGGCCGCGAAACACATGGGTATTCAACGCAACTCGCTCTGAATAAGGGACCGGAATGGGGAACGCACGGCCGAGGTTGCACATAGCCCCGTTTCTTAAAGTGGATGCTCCGCTCGCTGGAACCCCCCCCCCCCATTGTAATGAGTGATCAGGACGTCATTTTTAAATGGCGGCCCGATGTCCGAGGCCCCAAAAAGATTCCCAGACCTCTTTTATTTCTTTCCCCCCCCCCCCCCCCCCCCCCTCCCCAACCCCCTGTCTGAATGCATGCCCTCCCCTCAACACCCACACTGGACAACCACGGCCCGAACGCGCGCGTGCAAAAGAAATGCCAGCTTGGCACTTTCAACCTGGCAGTGCCTGGAACCCCGTCAACAACAGCGGGGCTAGAAGATCCTGCCATTGGCCAATGGTCAGCTGTTATTGTACGGAATGTGCAGATTTCTTCGAAGTCTAGTAAAGAAAGAACTGGCATTTAAATAGCACTCCATGTTCTCAGAATACTCCACAATTCTTCACTGCCAATGAATATTTAGAAGTATGGCTACTGTTGTTATTTGAGTATGTAATTTTTTTTTCCAATTAAGGGACAATTTAGCATGGCCAATCCACCTAACCTGCACATCTTTGGGTTGTGGGGGTGAAACCCATGCAGGCAAGGGGAGAATGTGCAAACTCCACACGGACAGTGACCCAGGGCCGGGATGCTACTGTTGTTATTTTATACAAATTCAGCAGCTAATTTGTGCCCAGCAATGTCTCACAACAGCAACGTAATAAAGGACCCAGTAACTATATTACTTGTATTGGGGGCTGGTTTAGCTCAGTTGGCTAGACAACTAGTTTATGATGTAGTTCATGATGCAGCACAGGCCAGCAGTGCGGGTTCAATTCCCGTACTGGCTGAGGTTATTCATATTCATGAAGGCCCCACCGTCTCAACCTTGCCTGAGGTGTATTGATCTTCAGGTTAAATCACCACCAGTCCCTCCTCAAAGGGGAAAGCAGCCTATTGCCATCTGGGATTATGGTGACTTTATCTTGCTGATTTGGAAGTATTTGTTGAAGGATATTGTGCTCTTCTTCAAATAGGGTCTTTAATATCAACCTGAATTGATAAATGGAACCTCAGTTTAATGAAAAATAAGCTAATTTCAACTCCATTGAGTTACACTGCAGTTTGTTGGATCAGAGGGGTCTGAAAACACCATTAAATTGCAGATGGTTTTGAAAATTGAAAGGAGCAGAATTACAGTTGTTTAACTAAAAATTGAGAAAGTATCCTGTGTTTGTTCTTTGGAAATGACTGAGGCGTGCGTCAATTCACTGAACTAATTCCTCTTGCTATCCAGTTTTTGTTCCGTGTATCCTCAATTACAATACATCAAGCTAGATGTGTACAAGACAGATGTTGAAGGATAAAATGTATTCAAAGTTTCACTAAATCACAAATTTTAGGAATACATTTTTGATTTAACGTTTAATTCAATTCCCGTACCGGCCTCCCTGAACAGGTGCCGGAATGTGGCGACCAGGGGCTTTTCACAGTAACTTCATTGAAGCCTATTTGTGACAATAAGCGATTATTATATTATTAATTAATGGACATGCAGAGTGTATAGTTAGCATACATTGTCCAATTCACTTGCGTTAGTGCAGAATTATAACTAGCCTGGAAAATCACAATTGCTATTGTGATAAAAACAGATGAACACACATGTTCAAAGGACATTTTTCTAGCGCAGTTAATCAATTTATTTTAAACTGCTTAACACTTCTAGTAAGGGAGCAGACAGAGGAATGTTATACAAACACATTAAGACTTTGTTTATCCTGCTATTTTTGGAAACAGAAATTTCCAGCCTTAAATGTGATCATACAAGGAAAAACATGTTCTGTCAAAACTGCTGATCATATGATGAGTTATTCTGGTCTCCGGACCGACTGTAGGTTCCAGCGACTAGGGGCTTTTCACAGTAACTTCATTTGAAGCCTACTTGTGATAATAAGCAATTTTAATTTCATTTCATTTCATTTTTCTAATCCCGATTGTTGCTTCAGTGCAGTGTTAAGAGACTGCTGCACTGCCGGAAGTGTCATCTTTAAAATGCGATGTTAAACTGAAGTCCCTTCTACATGCTTGGGTGGACATGAGAGACCTTGCGGTCTGTTTGAAGAGGTACATTGGGGTAGGGTGGGGGCGGGGGTTCTTTTATTGTCCTGACCAGTATTTATTCCGTGACAAACAACTGCAGAAACAGATGATCCAAACAACAAAGAACAAAGAAAAGTACAGCACAAGAACAGGCCCTTCGGCCCTCCAAGCCTGTGCCGGCCATGCTGCCCGTCTAATGTGGTCATTTACCTCATTTGCCATTGATTGTTGTGTTTCCCTACATAACAGTGACTCAAAGTGATTACATGGGCTTAGAAAGAACACATGGTACAGGGTCATTCAGCCCAACCCGTCCATTCTGGCATTTATGGTCCACTTGAGCCTCTCCCATTTTCCCGTCTAAAACTATTATCATAACATTCTATTCCCTTCTCCCTCATCTAGCTTATTTTTTAATGCATCTATATTTAGTCCCTTTTAAAATGTAGATTCTTTTATAATGTGTGGATGCAGTCCAACAAGACCAACTGCTTTATTCTCTTTAATTTAATTATTTAAAGTTTAATTTCATAATCTTTATTGTCACAAGGAGGCTTACATTAACACTGCAGGTTACTGTGAAAAAGCTCCTAGTCGCCACATTCCTGCGCCTGTTCAGTACACGGAGGGAGAATTCAGAATGTCCAAATTACCTAACAGCACGTCTTTCGGGACTTGTGGGAGGAAACCGGAGCACCCGGAGGAAACCCTCGCAGACACGGGAGAATGTGCAGACTCCGCACAGACAGTGACCCAAATGAAATGAAATTAAAATCGCTTATTGTCACGAGTAGGCTTCAAATGAAGTTACTGTGAAAAGCCCTGTAGCCACCTAAGATGGACACTGGGCTACAACATGGAGAACTGCTAAGGCTGCAGGGAGAA
The DNA here is from genome assembly GCF_902713615.1 of Scyliorhinus canicula. Lineage (NCBI taxonomy): Eukaryota > Metazoa > Chordata > Chondrichthyes > Carcharhiniformes > Scyliorhinidae > Scyliorhinus > Scyliorhinus canicula. Next base: position 48,987,430 of record NC_052153.1, read on the forward strand.
AACAGTCTTAGCGAGGACAAGCAGTTTGCAGAAGGCTAATTAGCATTCTGCACGTACAGAAACCAGTTTATGGCCAGGTGCAGAATCTCAGCTAAAGGTGTAAATGGCAACAACGATTTGCATAGTAATGAGGTGATCTAGATCCAGGCCCACACAATAGAAACATTTAGGTTTGAATGGATACTTTGAGTAGACGCCCAGACGAAACGGCACCATAAGTATCCATCACAAAGCACCATAGAGACCGCCCCACCCATCGAGAAGCGACCCTCAGATTGGGGGGTTTGGAAAATATCGATTGGGAGAAGACCCAATCGATATACAGCAGGTAGAGACCGCCCCGAAGAGGCACGGACTTTGGGGGGACCTATAAAAGTAGACCCCGCACATGGTCCGGTCTGTTGGCTCCGGCTCTGCTGTTGTTTGGCTCCGGCTCTGCTGTTGTCTTGGCTCCGGCTCTCTGCTGTCTTCATCGCTTTGCTGATACATCGCATCCTGACTCCAGTTCCATCACCAGCCGTTGAGCCACCAGCCATCGAACTGTAAGTTTCACCACAACGATTGCTACGTGAGCCAGACTTGCTAGACCCTGACGACCTTAACACTTTGAGAGTTGCAGACCAAGAACGGGACGAAGGCCTCGATCCCTGACCTTGCCTGTTCCTGTTTTAGATAAGTATTTTAGTCGTTTAGTTTAGAAGTAACTTAGTCTCTTTAGCGTATGCATGTGTATTTATTATATTGGTTATAATAAATATCAATTGTTTGAACTTACTAATCGGTGTACAGATTTATTACTTTGAACCTGACCTTGATATACTTGTGAGGTGTCTAAATACGGCACCTGGCGACTCCGAGCAGAATTACATACACAGAGCTGTAGTAGTGTTAAGCACACGGCCTTTAAACGGAGGCGTGGGCCTTTAAACGGAGGCGTGTTAATACACTCCAATAAAACGCGTAATACACTCAAGTAAAACGTGCAACAGCCCCTAGTCGCCATATTCCGCCGCCTGTTTGGGGAGGCTGGTACAGGAATTAAACGGTGCTGCTGGCCTGCCTTGGTCTGCTTTAAAAGCCAGCTATTTAGCCCAGTGTGCTAAACCAGCCCCGAATCAAACCTGGGACCCTGGAGCTATGAAGGCACAGTTTACGAATTTAATTCAATATGTCTCCTTTCTTATTTTAAATGCACTTATCTCATCATTCAATGTCATGTCCACCCTGGTGAAATAATTATTGAATACTTCAGCCATATTATTCTGCCTATCCCTGAATGGTCCTCTTGCCATTCTCTCCTTCCTTTTTTAAAACGTGCCTGTAAAATATTTTATTATTTTGTCAGGTTCCTTCATAATTGAATTTCCTAAAAGCAAAATATTGTGGCTATGGAAATCTGAGACGCTGAAAATACTCCAGGTCCTTCAGAAACTGTGGAGAGAGAAACAGAGTTAACATTTTTATTTCTGACTCTTGTTTTCTATTCTGTAGAAGAGTTATACTTGACTCGGAAAACTAAGTCAATTCAATTTCATTGTTTCTCTTTGCCCAATTGTTTTTTTTACGTTTGGCTTAACCTTGTCATGTTCTCTCTTATTATTCACTTCTCCGCTTTCTATGTACTCAATGTAGGCCTCTTTCTATGTGCTCAATGTAGGCCTCTTTCTATGTACTCAATGTAGGTCTCTTTCTATGTACTCAATGTAGGCCTCTTTCTATGTGCTCAATGTAGGCCTCTTTCTATGTGCTCAATGTAGGCCTCTTTCTATGTGCTCAATGTAGGCCTCTTTCTATGTACTCAATGTAGGTCTCTTTCTATGTACTCAATGTAGGCCTCTTTCTATGTACTCAATGTAGGCCTCTTTCTATGTACTCAATGTAGGCCTCTTTCTATGTACTCAATGTAGGCCTCTTTCTATGTACTCAATGTAGGTCTCTTTCTATGTACTCAATGTAGGTCTCTTTCTATGTACTCAATGTAGGTCTCTTTCTATGTACTCAATGTAGGCCTCTTTCTATGTACTCAATGTAGGCCTCTTTCTATGTACTCAATGTAGGCCTCTTTCTATGTACTCAATGTAGGCCTCTTTCTTAACCTTCAGTTATTCCCTTACATCTTCATTCATCCATGGAGTGTTTAGTTTGTTCCTTCCTTTTAGTGAAATATGTTTTTTGCATTGTGACCGCTATTTTCTTCTTTTTTAAAAAGACAATTTTATTGAGGTATTGTTGGCATATAAAACATTGACATTGTATGCTACTGTACAAAAGGAAAAGCAAGTAATGCATAGTGCAAACCACAACTCCATTCTCGCAAGAACCTGCCTGAACCACCCCCTACTCTACACTATCCGAGCCCCCTCCCCCACTGCTGATGAGTAATTCTCCGCGAAGAAGTCAATGAATGGCTGCCACCTCTGGGCGAACCCCGTTACTGAACCTCTCAAGGCGAACTTAACCTTTTCTAGACCGAGAAAGCTGGCTATGTCCTATAGCCATGCTTCGGTCTTCGGGGGCTTTGAGTCCCTCCATGCCAACGGTATTCATCGCCGGGCTGCCAGGGAAGCAAAGGCCAAGACGTCGGCTTCCTTCTCCTCCTGGACTCCCGGGTCCTCCGACATCCCAAAGATTGCCACCTCAGGACTCATTACCACCCCAGTTTCCAAAACCCGGGACATGATATCTGCGAATCCCTGCCAGTACCCCCTGAGTCTAGGGCACGACCAGAGCATGTGCACGTGATTAGCTGGCCCACCTGCACATCTAGCATACTTGTGCTCCAGCCCGAAGAATTTACTCATCCGGGCCAGTGTCATGTGGGCCTGGTGCACCACCTTAAGGAGGATCAGATTGAGCCTGGCACACGTTGCGGCCATGTTTACTCTGCCCAGAGCTTCTGCCCAAATACCGTCCTCCTTCAGCCCCCGAGCTGCTCCTCCCACTTAAGGTTCAGATCCTCAGTCTGTGTATCCTCTGCTCCCATTAGTTCTTTGTCAATATCTGAGACTCTACCCTCTCCTACCTCTCCCCTCGATACTACCCTGTCCTGCCTCCCCTTTGGCGGGAGGCGTGGGAAGGACGGCACCAGTCTGAGCACGAAATCCCGCACCTGTAAGTATCTAAAGTCATCCCCTCCCGCCAGCCCAAACTTCTCCTCCGACGCCCTCATGCTCAGGAAGCTCCCTTCCAGGAACAGATCACCCACCCTCGCAATCCCCGCCCTCCGCTACAGTCTATATCCACCGTCCATGTTCCCCGGGGCTAATCGGTGATTGCCACAGATTGGGGTCCACACCGATGCTCTCACTTTCCCTATGTTCCTCCGCCACTGACCCCAGATCTGCAAAGCCGTCACCACTATAGGGCTGATGGGGACTTCCGGTTGCGGCTATGACCAGCTAAGTCGCACACTTGGAAGCTCCTGCGACAAAGGTGTTTTCGGGCCAACTGGAGGGCCCCAAAGGTGCAGTAAAGACGAATCCCGGTGGGGGAAGGTCCCCTGAGGAGAACTAGACCGATTTTATGGTTGGTACCCGGAGTGGAGCGGCAAGAAAAACGGCAGCAGCTCCCCAAAAAAAGCGGGGGAAGAAAATCAAAATGGCGGCCGGCGGCGCACCGGAGGACTGGAGGAAATGGGCGGAGGAGCAGCAGGCCGCTCTCCTCCGTTTTTTCACGGAGCTGAAGGTGGAGCTCTTAGAGTCCATGAACGCGACGACCACCAGGTTGGTGGGAGCCCAGGCGACCCAAGAGGCGTCGATCAGAGAGCTGCAGCAGGAGATGACCGCGAGGGAGGAGGAGGCCACAGTCATTGGGGCAAAGGTGGAGGTGCACGAGGCACTCCACATGAAGTGGCAGAGCCGCTTCGAGGAGCTGGACACTCGGATGAGGAGGAAAAATTTGAGGATCCTGGGCCTGGAAGAAGGCCTGGAGGGGTCGGATCTCCCGAGATATGTGGCGGAGATGCTGAGCTCCCTGATGGGGGAAGGGGCTGGTCCGGCGCCCCTGGAACTGGAAGAGGCATACCGGGTCATGGCCAGGAGGCCTAGGGCAAACGAGCCCCCGAGGGCGGTGCTGGTGCGGTTCCAGCGGCTAAGTGATCGAGAGAAAGTCCTGAGGTGGGCAAAAAGGGAGAAAAGCAGCAAGTGGCAGAACTCGGCGGTAAGGGTGTACCAGGACTGGAGTGCGGAGGTGGCAAAGCGGCGGGCCCGGTTCAACCGGACAAAGGCGGTGCTACACGCGAAAAAGATCAAATTTGGAATGCTGCAGCCGGCGCGCTTGTGGGTCACCTACAAGGACCAGCATCATTATTTCGAGTCCCCAGAGGAGGCCTGGACCTTTGTACAAGAGGAAAAGTTGGACACGAACTAAAACCTGGGAGCACCGGCGGTCGTAGCCGCCTGGGGACTCTTGATTGAGCAAGTGGCCCTTTTCTTTTTCAGGCCAGGTCGGAACTGGGTAACAGTTTCGTGGATTGTTTGGGGTGTTTTTTCTCGAACGTTTGACTTTTCTGAATAGCTTGAAGGTTTCGAGTTGTTGGGTGTTTCTGTATATTTGAACTGTTGAAATCTCTATTGTGGGTCGTTGGCTTCTTATGGGGTGTTTCTTCCCGTTTCCAATTTCCCTTAGTTATTTACCCCTTTTACCCTTTTCCTTCGGGTGCTTGTTTTTTGTTCTTTCTTTCTTTTCTGGTTATGGTTATCTGTGGTTATTTATACTGTTTGATGGAGGGTGATGGTTGAGCACACTGTTAGTTGATAGCTAGTTAATTATTTTGTTATTTAAGTATGTAGTTAAGTATTTATGTATTTATTTGCCATTGGGTATTTAGATCGTTAAGTTGGGGAGACGGGACGGGGGGGAGTGGGCTGATCATGCGGGTCTTTCTTTGGGGTTTTAAGGGGATCTTTCACGGGCGCCGATGGGGATGGGGGGGGAGTGGAAGATGGCGGGGCGGGGTGTGGCCGGGAGAAAGCGCGGGCTTTTCTCTGTTTTTCCCGCGCGCGGGACGGAGGAGAGGGGAGGGGAGAAGAGTGGGGCGGGGCCAGTAATGGCGGCCTTTCCCGCGCTGGAGCGGGGTCAGAGTGGAATGGCGGGGGGGGGGAGGCCCCTCCCCCCCACTTGAACCGGGAGGAGTCGGAATGTGGCAGGAGCAGCCGGGTCAGCGGAGACCAGCTGACTCTCGGGAGTACGATGTTGGGTACATCGTGGCTAGGAGGGGTCCTAGCCAGGGGGGGGGGGGGGGGGGGGGGGGGGGGGGGGTGGGGAAGGGGGGGGGGAAGGGGGGGGGGGGTTAGGGGGGGACACCGGGTTGCTGCTGGAAAGACCAGGGACGAGAAGGGGAGAGCTGGGGGGGGGGGGGGGGGGGGCATCGCTATGGGAAGCGGGTCAGAAAAGGAGGGATGACCCGGGGCGAGCAAGGGACAAGACATGGCTAATCGACAGGGAGTAGGGACGGGTCGCTCAGCGATCCGATTGATCACGTGGAACGTAAGGGGGCTGAATGGGCCGGTTAAAAGATCAAGGGTCTTCTCACACCTGAAGGGACTGAAGGCTGATGTAGCAATGCTGCAGGAGACTCATTTGAGGGTAGCAGATCAGGTCCGCCTGAGAAGGGGGTGGGTGGGACAGGTGTTCCACTCAGGCTTGGATATCAAGAACCGGGGGGTGGCGATTTTGGTGGGAAAGAGGGTGTCGTTTGTGGCGGCAGAGGTGGTGGCAGATAAGGAGGGCAGGTATGTGATGGTGAGGGGTAGGTTGCAGGGAGAGAATGTGGTACTGGTAAATGTGTATGCCCCGAACTGGGACGACGCGGGTTTTATGAGGCGCCTGCTGGGCCTCATCCCGGGACTGGAGGCAGGGGGCCTGATCATGGGAGGGGACTTTAATACGGTGTTAGACCCTGGGCTGGATAGATCGAGTTCCAGGACGAATAGGAGGCCGGTAGCGGCAGAGGTGTTAAGGGGGTTCATGGAGCAGATGGGAGGGGTAGACCCATGGAGATTTGGTAGGGCGAGGGAGTATTCTTTTTTCTCCCACGTCCACAGAGTGTACTCTAGGATAGATTTTTTTCGTATTGAACAGGGGGCTGATACCGAGAGTGCAGGACACGGAGTACTCGGCCATTGCGATATCGGACCATGCACCACATTGGGTGGACGTGGAAATGGGGGAGGCGCGGGATCAACGCCCGTTGTGGCGCCTGGATGTAGGGCTGTTGGCGGACGAAGAGGTGTGCAGAAGGGTGAGAACGGGCATTGAGAACTATCTGGGTACGAATGACACAGGTGAGGTGCAGGTGGGGACAGTCTGGGAGGCCTTGAAAGCAGTGATTAGAGGAGAGCTGATCTCCATAAGGGCACACAGAGAGAGGAAGGAGAGGCAGGAAAGGGAGAGGCTGGTGGGGGAGCTCCTAGAAGTAGATAGGAAATATGCGGCGGCACCAGAGGAGGGGCTATTAAGGGAGCGGCGTAGCTTGCAGGCCAGGTTCGACCTACTGACCACTAGGAAGGCGGAGACGCAGTGGAGAAGGGCGCAGGGTGCGGCGTATGAGTCTGGGGAAAAGGCGAGCAGGATGCTGGCACACCAGCTTCGTAAGCGAGATGCAGCCAGAGAGATTGGGGGAGTGAGAGAGAGGGGTGGGGACGTAGTGCAGAAGGGGCAAGAGGTGAATAGGGTCTTTAGGGACTTCTATAGGGAATTGTATAGGTCTGAACCGCCGAAGAGGAGAGGGGGAATGAAGAACTTTCTCGACAAATTGAGGTTCCCAAAGGTACAGGAGGAGCTGGTAGAAGGGTTGGGGGCGCCGATAGAGCTGCAGGAGCTAATTAAAGGGATAGGCCAGATGCAGGCGGGGAAGGCGCCGGGGCCGGATGGGTTCCCGGTGGAGTTTTACAGGAAATTTGTGGACTTGGTGGGCCCAGTGCTGGTGAGAGCCTTTAATGAGGCGCGCGAGGGGGGGGGTTCTGCCCCCAACAATGTCGCAGGCCCTGATCTCCTTGATTTTGAAGCGGGACAAGGACCCGGTCCAGTGCGGGTCCTACAGGCCCATCTCCCTCCTAAATGTTGACGCCAAGCTGTTAGCAAAGGTCCTGGCAACCAGGATAGAGGACTGTGTGCCAGGGGTAATCCATGAAGACCAGACGGGGTTCGTGAAGGGACGCCAACTTAACACAAATGTCCGGAGATTGTTAAACGTGATCATGATGCCAGTAGTGGAGGGGGAGGCGGAGATAGTGGTAGCGCTGGACGCGGAGAAGGCATTTGACAGGGTGGAGTGGGAATACTTGTGGGAGACGTTGGAAAGGTTTGGGTTTGGGGAGGGATTTATCAAGTGGGTAAAACTGCTCTATTCAGCTCCGATGGCGAGTGTGGTAACAAATGGGAGGAGGTCAGAATATTTTGGGCTCCATCGAGGTACTAGGCAGGGATGTCCCCTATCCCCCTTACTCTTTGCATTAGCGATTGAGCCGTTGGCGATGGCACTGAGGGGTTCAGGGGGGTGGAGAGGACTGACAAGGGGAGGGGAGGAACATCGGATCTCGCTCTATGCGGATGATTTGTTGTTGTATGTGGCAGACCCGGAGGGGGGAATGCCGGAGGTAATGGGGATACTAGCGGAGTTCGGGGACTTTTCGGGGTATAAATTAAATCTGGGGAAAAGTGAGGTCTTTGTAATACACCCGGGAGACCAGGGGGAGGGAATTGGGAGGCTCCCCTTCAAAAGAGCAGTTAAAAGTTTTAGGTACTTGGGGGTGCAGGTGGCAAAGAACTGGGGGACCCTCCACAAGTTGAACTTTTCTAGACTGGTGGAACAGATGGAGAAGGAGTTTAAGAGGTGGGACATGGTGCCGCTGTCGCTGGCAGGGAGGGTGCAGTCAGTTAAAATGACGGTCCTCCCGAGGTTCTTGTTTTTGTTCCAGTGTCTGCCCATCTTCCTCCCCAGGGCCTTTTTCAAGAAGGTAACGAGTAGTATCATGGGGTATGTGTGGGCACATGGCACCCCTAGAGTTAGAAGGGTCTTTTTGGAGCGGAGTAGGGATAGTGGAGGGCTGGCGTTACCCAACCTTTCAGGATATTACTGGGCGGCAAATACATTGATGGTACGAAAGTGGATGATGGAAGGGGAGGGGGCAGCCTGGAAGCGCATGGAGAGGGCGTCCTGCGGCAACATAAGCTTAGGGGCACTGGTAACGGCACCATGGCCGCTCCCTCCCACGAGGTATACCACGAGCCCGGTGGTGGCGGCCACCCTCAAGATCTGGGGGCAGTGGAGGCGACACAGGGGGGAAGTGGGAGGTCTGATAGGGGCACCATTAAGAGGGAACCACAGATTTGCACCGGGAAATACAGGAGGGGGATTCCAGAGCTGGCAGAGGGCGGGTATTAGACAACTGAGGGACTTGTTTATAGAGGGGAGGTTTGCGAGCTTGGGAGAGCTGGAGGAGAAATTTGGGCTCCCCCCGGGGAACACGTTCAGGTACCTCCAAGTGAAGGCATTTGCCAGACGACAGGTAGAGGGGTTCCCCGCGCTTCCCGACAGGGGGGCGAGTGATAGGGTGCTATCAGGGGTCTGGGTCGGGGAGGGGAAGATCTCGGACATCTATAAGATTATGCAGGAGGTGGAGGAGGTACCAGTAGTGGAGCTGAAAGATAAGTGGGAGTTAGAGCTGGGGGAACAGATAGAGGACGGGACATGGGCAGACGCCCTGGAGAGGGTCAACTCGTCGTCGTCATGTGCGAGACTAAGTCTCATTCAATTTAAGGTACTGCATAGAGCCCACATGACGGGGACAAGGATGAGTCGGTTTTTCGGGGGTGAAGACAGGTGTATTAGATGTTCGGGAAGCCCTGCGAATCATGCACATATGTTTTGGGCATGTCCGGCACTGGAGGAGTTCTGGAAGGGAGTGGCAGGGACGGTGTCGAGAGTGGTGGGGTCCAGGGTCAAGCCAGGATGGGGACTTGCGATCTTCGGGGTTGGGGTGGAGCCGGGGGTACAGGAGGCGAGGGAGGCTGGAATATTAGCCTTTGCGTCCTTGGTGGCTCGGAGGAGGATCTTGATTCAGTGGAGGGACGAAAGGCCTCCAAGTGTTAACACCTGGTTAAACGACATGGCAAACTTCATCCAATTGGAAAGGATCAAATTCGCCCTGAGAGGGTCGGTGCAGGGGTTTCTCAGGCGATGGCAACCCTTCCTGGACCTCTTAGATCAGAGATAGAAACTGAGGTCGTGACAGCAGCAACCCGGGAGGGGAGGGGAGGGCGGGAGGGAGGGGGGGGGAGGGCGGGGGGGAAGGGAGGGGGGGGGAGGGGGGACAACAACGAAGGAGGTACGGTAGCGGTGGTGGCACGGGCAAGGCCTGCCCGAGGACACTGCCAGAAATGATAGGTTGGTCTGACTGTCGGTTCGCCGGCGGGGGGGGGGGGGGGGGGGGGGTGGGGGGGACGCGCGAGTAGGGGGTGGGGGGGACTTCTTGTTAAGTAGGGGGGTTTGACTTTGTTTTGATATAATTTAAATTTAAATGTAGGGGGGGTTAAAATGTTTGTATTTTGAAAAATTTCTTCAATAAAAATTATTTAAAAAAAAAAACTATAGGGCTGATGGAGTACCGCGCCGGCGAGCGCGGCAGAGGTGCCGTAACCAGGACTGCTGAGCTAGTGCCCCTGCACGAAGCAGCCTCCATCCGCTCCCAGACCGACCCCGTGCCCACCATCCATTTCCTTATCATCGCTATGTTGGCCGCCCAGTAGTAGTTGCTAAAGTTTGGCAACGCCAGCCCCCCCTCCCCTCTGTTCCGTTTGAGCATCACCTTCCTTACCCGCGGGGACTTCCCGGCCCAGACAAATCCCAGGATAATTTTATTCAGCCTCTTAAAGAGTGACCTCGGGATGAAAATGGGGTGACACTGAAATATGAACAAGAATCTCGGGAGAATCGTCATCTTAACAGTCTGCACCCTCCACGCTAGTGACAGCGGGAGCGCATCCCAGCTCCAAACCTCCTCCCTCACTCGTTCCACCAATCGGGACAGGTTGAGCTTATGCAGCCTGCCCCAGTCCCGTGCCACCTGTATCCCCAAGTATCTAAAACTTTCTCCTACCAGCATGAACGGCAACCCCTTCAGCCTACTCTCCTGCCTCCTCGCCTGAATTACAAACAACTTGCTCTTAGCCATGTTCAATTTATATCCTGAGGACCGGCCAGGATCTCCATGATACCATCCATCCCCGCCATTGGGTCTGACATGTATAACAGCAGGTCATCCGAGTATAATGAGACTTTTCCGCATCCATAGCTATCACTATCTCTGCCTCCCTGCTCTCCGGGGGCATCATGATCACATTAAGCAGTCTTCTTAGATTGGCTGCCAGTTGCCTACCCTTTATGAACCCGGTTTGGTCTTCCGCAATTACATCCGGTACACAGTCCTCAATTCTAGTCGCGAGATCTTGGCTAGTCTGCGTTGATGAAGGAGATCAGCCTGTAAGACCCACAAGCCTCCAGGTCTTTATCCTGTTTCAGAATAAGCAAAATAGTGGCCTGCGACATCGTCGGGGGTAGGACCCCTCTGTCTCTTGCCTCGTTGAAAACCCTGACTAGCATCGGCCCCACCTATCTCGGCAAACTTTTTGTAAAACTCCAACGGATACCCATCCGGCCCCGGGGCTTTACCTGACTGCATGACCTTCAGGCCCCCAAGTACCTCTTTGATCCCAACCAGGGCCCCCAGTCCGTCTACCAACCCCCTGCCCACTCTTGGGAAGGTCAGTCTGTCCAGGAATCGTCTCATCCCCTCCGATCCCCTGGGGGGTTCTGAAGTGTATAGCTTACTGTAAAAGTCCCTAAACACCTTGTTCAGCCCTGCCGGGTCCCCCACGAGATTTCCTTCCCCATCCGCTATCCATCCTATCTCCCTAGCCACTTCTCTCTTCCTTAGTTGTTGCGCGAACATTCTGCTGGCCTTCTGTCCATGCTCATATTTCGTGCCTATTGCCTTTCTAAGCTGCTCTACAGCCTTGCCTGTAGTCAGCACCCCAAACTCAGCCTGCAGCCTCTGTCATTTCCTGAGTAACTCTGGTCTCGGGGTCTCCGCGTAGCTCCTGTCCGTCCGTAAAATTTCCTTAACCAGTTGGTCCGTTTCTGCCTTGTCTGTCATGTCCCTATGGGCCCAGATTGAGATCAGCTCCCCTCTCACCACTGCCTTCAGTGCCTCCCAGAGCACTGCTGCTCAGACTTCTTCGGTATCATTTATGTGCAGGTAATTCTGCATGCATTTCCTGAGTCTCTCACACACTGCCTTGTCTGCAAGCAATCCAACTTCCAACCTCCATGGTGGGCGCTGGAAGCTATCCTTACAAATCCGTAGGTCCACCCAGTGTGGAGCATGGTCCGACATGGTAATTGCCGAATATTCTGCCCTCACCATCCCGGCCAGCAAGTCCCTACTCATGACAAAGAAATCAATTCGGGAATACACCTTTTGGATGTGGGAGTAATACAAAAACTCCCTCACCGACGGCCGGCTAAATCTCCACAGATTAGCTCCTCCCATTTGCTCCATGAACCCTCTCAATTCCTTTGCTGGCAACCTGCCCATTTTTGAAGACGACCGATCCAGGCTCGAGTCCAGGACTGTGTTAAAGTCGTCACCCAAGATCAGTTTGCGTGAGTCTAAGTCCGGGATCTTCCCCAGCAACCTCCTGATAAAATCCACATCATCCCAATTAGGGGCAGACACACTGACTAAGACTACTCTCACCCCTTCGAGCTTACCCCTAACCATAACAAATCTGCCACCCCTGTCCGAAATTGTACCCTCCGCCTCAAATTGAACCCTTTTATTAATCAAGATCGCAACCCCCCCTAGTCTTAGTGTCGAGCCCCGAATGAAAGACCTGACCAACCCAGCTCTTCCTCAACCTAACCTGGTCTGCCACTTTCAGGTGCGTCTCCTGCAGCATGACTACGTCCGCCTTCAGAACCCGCAAATGCGTGAACACACGCGCCCTCTTCACTGGCCCAATAATCTCTCTAACATTCCAGGTGATCAGCCTGGTTGGGGGGCACTCGCCCCTCCCACCTTTGCCGATCAGCCATCCCCTTTCCTTGGCCAGCCCCCCAGCCATGTGTCACGTTTCCTCTGGCCCACCTCCTGGCTGGCTCCACCCATGACCTCCTCAATGTTGCCATGTCCAGTTCCCATCCTCATCAGCAGATCACCCCCCCCCCCCCCCCCCCCCCCCCCCCCACACACAGTAACACCATCCTACCACCTAACCCCAGCTCTAGCCTAACTGTATGAATCCCCCCCCACCTGGCTTCCGTTGACTAACCCATCCAGCTAGCCTGGTGGCTCCCTGCTTCGGCGCCAGCGCGTCTCACCCATTGTTCGCTGGCTCCCCTCCCCCCGGCCCATCCATACCACTTCCCCAAACCAGCCCTGCTTAAGCACACACTCTATACAAGTCAAAGACATCCCCAACAATAGTGCAATTTAGATCAAACAAATAGAGATAAGAAGTACCAGGCACTCTCAGCCCTTCCCCTCCACACACAGAAAAAGATCGCAAAAAATTCCCCCAAAACCCCCATCATAACCACACCTTTTTAACTATTTTCTTTTTTATTCTCCCCCGACCAAACCTCCAACCAAACAAGAAGCCCAAAAAGGAAACATTTAGGGAAACCACGAAAAAGAACAAGAGAAACACATCGCAACAAAATACATCAACCTAAAAAGGTCGAAAAAACGACAAGAACGAACCCAAGCACTCAGGCATCTCTCAGAGCGAGAGAGAGACAAAATAGACTTAAAAGTTCTACCATGAGTCCAAGAGTCCTCAGCTCAGAGCCAGCCCTTGCTTCTTAACAAAGTCCATCGCCTCCTCGGGTTCTGGCTGTCATACGTAACCCACAGTCGCGCCAGAAAAAGCAGCCTAAATTTCACCTTGTTCTTGTACAAAATCTCCTTCACCTGCCTGTAGCATCCCCTCCTCCTGGCCACTTCAGTGCTCAGGTCTTGGTAAATACGCAGGATGCTGTTGTCCCAGGTACAGCTTGGTGTGCTCTTGGCCCTTTGCAGAACCCACTCCTTGTCCAGGTACCTGTGGAACCGGACCACCATCGCTCGTGCCGGACCCCCTTGTCGCGGCTGCCTCACCTGCACTCTGTGTGCCCTGTCCACCACCAGCGGGCGAGGGAACACCTTGTTCCCCAGCAGCTTCTGGAACATATCTGCCACATACGTGGCAGCATCCAGCCCCTCTACCCCCTCCGGGAGGCCAACAATTCTTACATTCTGCCGGCGAGATCTGTTGTCCAGGTCCTCCAGCCTTTCCAGGAGCATTTTATGCTGATTGCTCAACCTCCAAATCTCCACGTCCACCACCGTTTGAAAGTTGGCCTGCTCCTCCACCATCTTCTCAAGCTTCTGGAGCTTCTCAGCCTGATCATCCAGCCTTTTTTCCAATCGGTCCCTCGACTTCTGGAGTGGCTCCAAATTATCGCGCTTCAGAGCTAAAAAGCCTTCCTGCATGGCCTGTAGCAGCTGCTCTATTGTAGGCTGGGCAGTCGGCGCCTTGCTCTGGACACTGGCCATATTGGTCTCTCTCACAGCCACCCCCGTGCCCTTGTTTGACCACTTCTGCTGTTTATGGTCCTCCGACTTTTTAAGTCCACGCAACTCTGTATGGGTTCAGTGCCCGAGTACCATTGCTTTCCAGTTCCGCGCTCAAAAGCGCAAAAAGTCGGGGGAAAAGGTCCAAAAGTCCGACCGAAACGGCAGCCACCAAATGTGCGACCTACTCCCTTATAGTCGCCACCGGAAGTAGTGACCGCTATTTTCAACGTTTACCATAGTTCTACATCTTTGCTAATATTATCGTAAATTTTATTCTCAGCTCCTCAATCAATCAGCTTTTCTCCAATCTGCTAACTTGTTTTTTTAAATCATAGAACATAGAACATAGAACAGCACAGAAAAGGCCCTTCGGCCCTCGATGTTGTGCCGAGCCATGATCACCCTACTCAAACCCACGTATCCACCCTATACCCGTAACCCAACAACCCCCCCCTTAAACTTACTTTTTTTAGGACACTATGGGCAATTTAGCATGGCCAATCCACCTAACCCACACATCTTTGGACTGTGGGAGGAAACCGGAGCACCCGGAGGAAACCCACGCGCACACGGGGAGGACGTGCAGACTCCGCACAGACAGTGACCCAGCGGGAATCGAACCTGGAACCTGGGACCCTGGAGCTGTGAAGCATTTATGCTAACCACCATGCTACCGTGCTGCCCATACTTATGTCCTTCTCTATTGTCACCTTGAAGTATGCTATATTATGGTCACTATTGTCTAGATGTTTCCCTACATTTACTTCTCTTATCTTTGGTTCATTTTCCATTGCGAGATCCAATAGCGAATCTTCCTTTTGGTTTTTCATATATTGGGTTCGAAAGGAATCCTGTTTATGTTGCAAAAACTCCATTCCGTTATCCCCTACCTCCTCTGTCCAATTGTTGTCAGGGTCGTTGAAATCCTCCATGATGATTATTCCGCTTTTTTACCTCGTTTTCTATTTAGTCTGCGTTTTTCCTCCTCCATCTCACTTCCACTATTAGGTGGTCTGTTTACTTTACCCATTGGTGTGATGGATCCTTTATAATCCTTTATCTCTGTCCATAAGGATTCTATCTGTGTCTAGCTGATAGCTATGTCCCTTTTTTCACTGCCATTATGTTATCCCAAATAAGTACAGTTACTCCATCTCCACCTTTAGCCTGTCTATCTTCTCTAAATATTTCATACCCTGCAATGTGTAATTCCCAGTACCAGGTTTTCAATATTAATTGCTTTGTGACCTTTAGGGTACCTGATAAGGTGTGGTGTATATCTCTGAACCTCTTTGTGGTGTCCCTAGCCTCCTTAATGAGATGTTCTTTAGCCAGGCCTCTTGCCAGCCTAGACCTCAGTTTCGTCCCTTAACCCAGACAGCCTATCCTTCTTCTTTAGCTGGTTACCCGCACTAAGCTTCGAATAGTACTTTTTTTTTAAAGCACTTATGATGTTATATGTTTATAATGCGGCAAATGCTTTATGATTTACTGGCACTTAACTTGGTACTCAGAGCTAGTTGTGGTTGGAGACTGAGAGGGGATGTGTGGATGATGTTTAAGAATGGGATGATGAAATATTGTGGTGCCTTACAGTCCATACTGACCTCAATGATCCTTGTCCACTTTCTCCTGATTCTGTTTCCTGTTCTGCCCACTCCTGTGCTAACCATATTCACTGCCTTCCTTGTGATCCTCACCAGCACCACCCTGTAGCTTCAATCCTCCTGCTCCCATTTCTGGCTCTACCATTACCCTACAATGGTACTCTTGTTATAAGCTGCAGCCCAAAACCTAAACCCTTTACCCAATCTCTGCTGCATTTTCTCTTTCTTTCTCCTCCCACTTGATATTGTAGCCTTAATCCTGCTCGACCCCCAAATTGCATCCATACACTCTTGCTCGCTGCCTGCTTAACCTTTAAGACATTGCCATCTCCAAGCCACAGTCGACCTTCCCTGTCAGTTCCCAACACTGAAATGGGAAGTGGCAACTCATTACTCCCCCAGCTACAACATGCCATTCACATTCACCCCAGTGATAAGGACAAGAAAGCAACAAAATACACAATGGCAGGAAAACTGAAACATCTTTAAAAAAAAAAGAATGGGAACAAATAACGAGGTCAACAGAAACGGAAACATCAAAGCAAAATAAGATGAACACAGAAAAGACTGGCAACAGACTATCTGGATCCTGAGTACTGCCAAGGGCATTCCTGAAACATTTTGAACAGTTCGTGTCTTTACAAAAGTACAGGGGGTGATTTTTCTTTCAGCTGGGATTCGCAATGGCCTGTTGAATCAGTCGAGAGGGCCAAGTCTGGATTCTTGTTGGGTATCAACCCATCTGGAGTCTCCCGGCCCACTGCGCCTGGCCCAATCCGATTGCAGCTGGTATATATGCATTTAAATGTAATGACCAAGTTTCATGCCTGGTGTTCCCGCTCCTGGTATGTCCGCAAACCCCCCCCCAGCCCCCCAGCCCCAGCTGGATGTCCCACAGTCACCAATCATGCCTGACCCTGACAAGTGGGGGCCAGGCACCATGGTGCCGAAGGGCATCCTTCTTCAGGGGAGGTGGGGGTTTGAGGTGGGGGGGTGCGGGTTGGGATGGAGACGCTTAGGTTGGGGGTCTTTCCCGGGATGGGAGTCTTATGGCCAATCTTTGCTCTGTAACATTGAAAATCATTAAATGCCTCTCAACATATCAAGACGAGGGGCACAATTCTCCCCCCAAATTTCTTATTTGTGGTGGGTTTTGCAGGGAGTTCCCCACCAGCTCTGCCGGTGAGATCCCCACCGCTATTCAATGACGAGTCACTTTTTTGGGCCCTCCGGAGTTTCTTACCGGTTTATCCCACACTTAGATTTTAGCACTGGGAGCTGGACTCCAAGATCGGGCCTCCGTTTTGAAAGGATGCCCCGAACTCTAAGTGAGCTTGAGGGTCCCCCACACCCCCCCACCCATGGGCAAGGTCACTGCCCACACACATGGACACTACCCCACATCCCGCAAGTGAGGATGCTCCACCATGGGGTCCCTGGAGTTCCCCCTTCTCAAGCCTCCCCAAGTCATCTTGCAGCACCCCTCCCTTTCAGGATCCCCACCCATCACCCCCCCCACCCCACCTCCTGGAGTGCTGTACTTACCTGCCCTGCACACCCCCATCCTTGAATTCCCCTCTCTGCCCTCCTTTCCTGGCCCCCTTCACCCCCTGGTCCTTGGCAGTGCCACCCTGGCACTCATGCACCCTTGCACTGTCACCCTGGCAGTGCTCCTGCAGGCTTGGCAGTGCCAAGATACCAGCTGGGCATCAGATGCCCGTGTTCCAGGGAGAGGGTTAGGGAGCCACCCCGTACTTACCCTGACCATCCAGGGGTCTCCGATGGCCCAGTACCGAACGGCACCTGGCTGCGGCCCCGCTGGGGAGGCCAGTGGATCTCATGATGCCGGTGGATACTGGGTAAGTTTAAAACTGGCTTAGGCAAACTTTGGTATCCACCGGACTCTCCAGGTTTAAAACCAGCTTCGGCATGCACCGATTGGTCACATCCCATGTGGACGTGTTTCAGATTTGGACACCTCGCGATACTTGGGTGAATCCCGCCAGGCACAAAGATTGTCGGGAAGATTGAGAGGACTTCACCGGACACATCGCGCCCAAGGGAGAGTGCAACGTGGCCGGTGAATCATGCCCCAGGTGTGGGGGCTGTACTTGGAGCTCCTGGTTTTTCTGAGAAGGGCTTCAGAACAAAGAAACAGCTTCTTTAAAAAAAAACGTGGTTAGAAACAACAACTGTTCAAAAGAGGATACATTTCAGAGTTAATGGACCGTGGAGAGCTATGAAAGGAAACAAAGCGAATCGCTCCTTTGAAATAGCCTGCACTTGTCAATCAATAGGTGATGGACCGTAAAATTGAATGTAAGCAATGCAGTTTAATGTTTTTCGGTTTCTCTGCGTGCCCAGAGGCTTGAAAAGGTTAAAGGGAGATGAAATTGACTGTGAAAAAAGCACTTCAAAGGTTTCCAATAAATTAAAGGGAAGGCTTCATCTGACAGATCATTGAACTTGGTCTGCTGGGAGAGACATCAAAGGGTTCCATCACTTCAGAGGGAAGACTTTTAATTACAACTTGACATGCTGAAAGACAGTTCAATGATTGTTAAAGCTACAGAGGGAAGACCTGCTGATGATCCCCTGAGCTGAGCCCCTCCAGTCCCACCCGGGCTCCCTCGACCCCACCTCTCCCCAATGACCCCCTTTGGCATGCTGGAAGTAAGTGTAGAGAGGATACTCACTCTCATGTCCCCCATCTCTTGTCCATGGCGCCAGTTTGTCATTGCTGGGGGTGGGGACGGGGCTGGGGCTGAGGAGGGAGGGGCCTGTAGGTGGGGTTCCTGAAGTGTGCGTCATTTGGTGAATCCAAAACAGGGTGTCGCTCACTTGGGGGTGGGGTGGGGGGGGGGGCATGGGGAGATGGGGGTGCATTGCAGTGTTATTCTAAGATTGGGACGACACCCGTCACCTGTCAGTGAGTTTAGGTCCCGCCCATCTCAAGGCCAGTGCAAATCCCACCCCACTCCAACAAAGTTTCCAAGTGTTGTTGAATAGCACTGCCTGGGCCAATGGGGTTTGCCTGCTGGCGGCAGCACATTTGTTCTGGAGAATCGCGGCCAGATTTTTTCTTTATGCTACCACCCCTCTCTTTGCAGGCACTGAGTCACACCGCTTTCATGGATGTTCTCTGCTGCATTAGCCAAGTGAATATGCTCTGTACATTCGCCCAAACATAGAGATCCTAATTTTGACCTAATCACCTGGATGGGAATGGAATGGGATGGATTGGGTTTGCTTGACTTGTGTCCCGGCTTCAATGGAATTGAAAGTTGGATGGGGTACAAACTAGGCACCCAATCCACATCTACCCTGTCTGTCAGGTTAAAATTAGGACTGGAGTGTTGAGAATAATACTGATCTCAAGAGATGCGGCATGCCATACTCTTGTGCACAAGTTTGACACACACACATAGGCATACATGCACTTGCATTTGCGCTCACACGCAAACTCTTCCCAGTGTAAGAGTTCTATTTCATTTATGTTTTATTATTTTGGTCAATGGACCCATAATCGGAATGTGCCTTTAAGCAGAAGGCTCAGGTTGAAGGAGTCGATTTATCAGCACACTGTTCCTAGATTTTGTTTGGAGAAGAAAAGCCAGACTCCTAGTCACCGAGTGGTTCCATGGGAACCAAGTTTGGAGGGAGTCAGGTCAGCTAGCAGCCGGTGGATTGGTCAGGAACAGTTTTCTGCCTGACAGTGGTCAGTGATTGGTTCCTGTGTGATGCTTTCTGAGAGAACTGGGCAGAAGAGTTTATACCTTGGAAGTGAAAGGAACGCTGTCTCTCTCTCTCTCTCACTCCTGCCTGCTGAAATGAAAGAACTGTTTGAGTGCCCAGGACATCCTTTGCTGTGAACCTGAAATGATGCTTAATCTGCAGAGAAGGTAGACAACCTTGCTAGAGAAAAGCATCTCAAGCCTAGACTGGGTGAGACCTGCTGAACTGGAGGGTATGAACAATGAATGAGGGAAACATTTGTGACTCCAAAAGTGTCACTGGAAGTTGACCACTTACATTCACTCTTACAAGTTTTCAAACACCAAAGATCTATTGAGAACGTTGTGTGTTACAGCCTGACACTGTAGAGTGTGAGATTCCTTGGAAGGGGTGATGAGAAACTCAACAATTCTGAGGTAAGTTGCTTTTTAGAAATAAATTTAGAGTGCCCGATTCATTTTTAGCAATTTAGCGTGGCCAACCCATCTACCCTGCACACCTTTTGGGTTGTGGGGTGAAAATCACATAGACACGGGGAGAATGTGCAAACTCCACACGGACAATGACCCGGGGCCGGGATCGAACCCGGGTCCTCGGCACAGTGAGGCAGCGGTGCTAACCACTGCGCCGCCGTGCCGCCCCTGAGGTAAGTTATTGATGCACTATCTCCGTCTTTTCTCATTTACATAAGGTCCCAACTTTGATCCCACCAATCACTAAACACCTCAGGAAGATCCAGATTGCTCAGCAGGATCATGGGTAGTTGAAATAACGAGAATTAAAACAAATATTAAAACCAAAGACTCAATGACGTTGTTACCTTACCTCAAAGGAGAGGTTACGCCCAGGGCCAAAACAATAGCCGACGAGAAACAGTGACGCACAATTCATTTAATTCTGCTGTCTTTCTCCAAATAGCATCGAGTTTTTGAAAAAATCCAATTCTACTGAATTACCAAGCTGTTGCTGCAGGCCACTGGTGTATTTGGAGTTGTTGGTCAACCTGATGGGGCGTCACAAGGACCGCAAGGTACCGTCAAATTTGGATCTCATAGCGTTAGTCATGGCCACAAAGCTAACTGACCAATCCAAGGCTAAATAAACAACAACATCAGTTTTCCATGATTGTAGCTTCGTAATTAAATGCAATTAGAAGCTGGATTCTTTTGGGGTTAGGCTATTTTAGAAAGGACTACAGAATTAAATAAAGATAGCCATGCGATTATGCAACTTCTCATTTTAAACTTCAAATCAGATGCCTAGCAAAGTGCCCCAAACAAATTCAGCAGACAGCGGCACATAACATCAGGCCGAGGAGATGCAAACCACTGTCGTCACAAATGTATTTTAGAGCAGTAATCTGTCTCTGTGGAAAGTTGCAAAGCAGAAGTAGAATTAAGATGAACACTTTCCCTAAGCCACTTACTGCAACCTTTTTCTCACAAAATGGATCAGGGACCATAAGCGGCACAGATGATAACGACATGCTTCATAAAGCAAGTGGGGTAAATTCTTCCCTTTTAATGTCCCAGTGCAATTGTCTCAAATTTT
Source organism: Scyliorhinus canicula (assembly GCF_902713615.1). Classification (NCBI taxonomy): domain Eukaryota; kingdom Metazoa; phylum Chordata; class Chondrichthyes; order Carcharhiniformes; family Scyliorhinidae; genus Scyliorhinus; species Scyliorhinus canicula. Next base: position 49,007,942 of record NC_052153.1, read on the forward strand.
AAAACCCGCACTGCACATAAGGGCATGTACTAGATTTCCATGTTTGGATGAAACATTGGGGCCGGGGAGAATGGACAAGTGCCAAATTGAGCGTTTCCACAATGTGCACAAAGGAAACACTCGCCTGCTTTTAGTTGCATACCTGAATAGTATTTGAACATTAACAATTATACATAGAGCTGATTATTCGCCACTTCTTACCCTGGTTACACATATTCTCACCTCCCTTGTGCTGGGCATTTGCTTCTCTTGGTTTCTCCAAGGATAAGTAAAGGCATGGCACCTGCATCAAGAGAGAAAAACTTTCAGATAGAGTATCTTTTGGATCCTCAAGATATCCCAAATTGTTTGCCCATCAATGAAAATTTAGGAAAATGTTAAAAATGTAGGGCAGGGTTCTCTGTTTCAGAGACAAAGTGCTCCCGCAAACGGAGAATCAGAACATTTTCGTGCTGGAGCTAGGAGCGCGGGAGAGGCGCAGTTGCATTCATGCAAATGGGCCATCATGCTGCCCACGTGCATCCCGCCCGAGACCTGGTTCCCCAGGCATCCGATTCACTGGGATCAGGAATGCCACCATGAGCAGCTTTGATTTTTTTTTTTAATTTAGAGACCCCAATTATTTTTTTCTCCATTTAAGGGGCAATTTAGCGTGGCCAATACCCTGCACATCTTTGGGTTGTGGGGGTGAAATCCATGCAGTCATGGGGAGAATGTGCAAACTCCACACAGACAGTGACCCAGAGCCGGGATTCGAACCCGAGTCCTCAACGCCGCAGTCCCAGCTAACCACTGCACCACATGCCACCCCCAAGAGCAGCTTTTAAGTGCTCCACTCACCCCAGACTCTTAATCCAGCCAAGAGGATGGCTGCTAACAGATCTGCAACATGCTTCCTTGATGCAGACATCCACAGGATGATGGACGCCATTGAGGAAAGGAGGGACAGCTTCTTCCCCAGGGTGGGGTGGAGACAACAGCCAGCTGTAATGAATCAAGCCTGGGATGAGGTGGCAGGTTCAGTGGGTGCTGGCATCTTCACCAAAAGGACTGGCATGCAATGTAAGAAGATGAACGACCTCCTTCAAGCAGCTCAGGTGAGTAGTCACCTGTGTGACCCTGGAATCATTCCCGTCCCTGACCACTGACATCTGCTGCCAAACCTTTACATGCCATTAACACTCCACCAGCATGTCCAGGAACCCCCCAACACATACCCTGACCTCTTTGGCCAGGCATATTGCCCACATATGCCACCAGCTAGAAACCACCTCCTCCCCCATATAACTAGCGTGCCGGTATCTCACAATGTCCTTTGTGTGTCCCCAAAGATAAAGCGAGAAATAATCGAAGGGAGCATCAGAAGATGGGTGGGGGGGCACGGCCGAGATACTGCTCCATTCCCCCTTTGAAGAAAGGTCCATGGAAACTCACGATGGAGAAGAGAGATGTGGCTGACACGGAATTCTGCATCTTCCTCAGTCCTGTCCTTCCTAACAACTGATCCCATGTCCTTTGACTTCCAAGATTGGGCAGCACGGTAGCATTGTGGATAGCACAATCGCTTCACAGCTCCAGGGTCCCAGGTTCAATTCCTGCTTGGGTCACTGTCTGTGCGGAGTCTGCACATCCTCCCCGTGTGTGCGTGGGTTTCCTCCGGGTGCTCCGGTTTCCTCCCACAGTCCAAAGATGTGCAGGTTAGGTGGATTGGCTATGCTAAAATTGCCCTTAGTGTCCAAAATTGCCCTTAGCGTTGGGTGGGGTTACTGGGTTATGGGGATAGGGTGGAGGTGTTGACCTTGGGTAGGGTGCTCTTTCCAAGAGCCGGTGCAGACTCGATGGGCCGAATGGCCTCTTTCTGCACTGTAAATTCTATGATTATCTAAGATCATCATCAGATGAGGACGGGACTTCCGGGGTCACAACACCCCCCCCCCCCCCCCCCCCCCCCCCCTCCATATCCTCAGAACACTCCGGAGCAGACCTCCAGGGAAGACACCAACTTTGCGGCACTGCTTTCACCACCACAGAGACTATCAGCTCGATGGGATATGTTGGCGGTCAGGTTCCTGGGTCACCCTCTGGTGAACACTACACACATTCTGCAGCATATCAGGTGGAGGCAGGAACTCCAAGGGAGCGGCTGGTCAGAGGGCTGCCCGATCCCAGGGAACAGCTCCGACAGCAGTGGGAGGTAGGTAGCTGGCATAGCAGGCTGAGTTCCAAATTCCCTTTCTGAGTTTGGGGGGGGGGGGGGGGGGGAGACAACAGTGATGCTTCCCTTGACCATCCAAACCCCCCAAATTGCATGATCACCCTGAATTTGACTCCTCAGCCACTGTCACCATTCCCCCCTTCCCCCAGCCTCTGGACACTGCAGGTCTGTCCCTGTCAGTGACTTGCACTTGGCCATTGATGTGCCAAGTCTTTATCCTCACCACCCGTCCCTGCCAAATGGGGTACCGGTGGCTGCCACAACAAATTTAGCGATGGCCTCTGTGGCCCCTGTCCTGGTTCTCCCAGTGGGGCTACTGTGTTCTCATTGAGTGAGCCTTCTGGGCAGAACGGTGCCTGCTGGTTGTGTGGTGGAGACGTTTATACTGTGCAGGAGTGCGGCTCTATGCTAAGAGACTGGTGTGTGGGCATGTCCGACAGATGGGGGTGACTAAGGAATGTGTGACTTTGCTGGGAGCTTGGCTGCAGTGATGTAGAGTCTGGATTGAACACAGAGTATGTGACAGGGAGATGTTCAGGTTTCCTGGGCGGGAATCCATACACTCATACCGTGTGATACCGATGGAGTGCGGTTGACCTGCAGGGCCTGGAGAAATCACCTGTGTTTTGTTATGCGCTTGACGTAGCATAAGCTGCTTCCTTGATGTGCACTTGGACAAAGGAAGGTTCAGACTTGGAGATAGCTTTAACACATTTATTAAACTGTTAACGATTCTCCTACTTGGATTTGACTCTCCTGTTAATCCTGCTATAGCTACTCAGACTGACGAATCAGTCTGCTACAATCCACGTGGTGGGTGTGATGTGTTTCAAATCAACCCTGTGTACTCACTGAGTGTCTCCACTGGAAAGAGGAAGATCATGTGTGCTGTGTACTTTATATATGGGTTGGTGTAATTCCCTCCTGTGGTAGTGTCACCTCTGTGTGTATCTTGAATGCCCATTGGTAGTGTGCTATCTTACTGACCTATTGGTTGAATGTCTGTGTGTCATGTCTCTGGTGCTCCCTTTAGTGTCTAGCTAGTCTACGTGTATTTACATTAACCCCTTGTGTATTTATAGTGATGCATATCACCACAACCTGATCTTTAGGAGTGGGTTGGCTGATAGTCTCACTGGTGACATTGTTACTCTCAGAAGGGCTGTGTGCCAGGGAAGGTTCCTGCAGTCACCCGTTCATGTGTCCTTTGTGCAGGGTTAGCCTTGTTCATCCCCGGCTTCCTCTGCTGTGGAGCCGAGCTTCTAAGGAGTGCAGTGAGGAATCCCAACACCCGCTGCTCTGCCGATTGAGCCAGGCTATGCCCACCCCCTTGATTATACTGCAGATACATGAGGGTCTCCAGATCAGTGCGGTAGATGGACATCTACGTGATCAGGAGACCGCCGAGCATTTCAAGGATGCCGGCAGCAGTCCACAGTTTAAACAGTCAGGAGCCTGAAACTAACACATAAGGGGTGAGTTACTAGCCTTTTATAGCAGCAATGGGAGGCTCAGCCACAGGACCCCGATCCTGAGGGGTGCACCCCGAGTCCACACCTTTGCCAGCAAGTCGGTCCCCACTAGATTCAGGCATCCATCCCCAAAAAAGGCGGAAGAGAATGAAAAAGGTACTTACCTCCTTGCTCCCCCTCAAAGGCTGTGACTCCAGGACCTCGTTTGTCAATAGCCGCACCAAATCACAATAGCATGACTCCCGTGGGAGGGGTGCAGCATAACGGGGCGGATGGAGATTTGGGGTTCCAGCCCATTAATCACATTCAAATTAATGCAAATCAGTTGTTTTCATGTTCCAGCCAGCACGGTGCGAGGAGCCGGAGACTGGGGATGGGCCTGCTTCCCTGCACCAATCCCATTTTTGAGCCTAAGCGAGGTTCCTGCCGGATCAGGATTCCTGATCTTAGCGGTGTGGAGTGGAGAATCATGCCCACAATCACTGCTGTAATGTAGGCCAACATGGCAGCTAATTCATCCACAGAAATCTCCCACAAACAGCAATGAGATAAACAACCAGATAATCTGCGTTGTTAATGTTTGTTAATGATATATATTGATAAGGACATTGGGGAAACTCTTTGAATAGTGCTGTGGGATCCTTTACATTCAACAGTGATCAATACACACTTCTTAATTAAAATGTGACATCTTCAACATTCTCTTAGCACTACACTGAAGTATCAGCCTGTACCTTGCCTGTTCAAATCTTTAGAGTGGGGCCTGAAACTGGGTGGCTATGGGTGGCATGGTAGCACAGTGGTTAGCACTGTTGATTCGCAGCACCAGGGTCCCAGGTTCGATTCCCAGCTAGGTCACTGTGTGGAGTCTGCACGTTCTCCCCGTGTCTGCGGGGTTTCCTCCAGGTGCTCCGGTTTCCTCCCACGGTCCAAAGACGTGCTTGTTAGGTGAATTGAACATTTTGAATTCTCCCTCGGGGTACCCGAACAGGCGCCGAAGTGTGGCAACTAGGTGACTTGTGACAATAATAAAGTTTATTATTATTATGAACTACAACCGTAGAGGAAAGAGTTCTGTACTTAGCCACAGACAACACTAGATTTAAGTGATGATGTATGAATGATGTACCACACGATCCGCTTCATTTTCCTAGGTCACTGCTGGGCAAATGGAGCAGCACAGAGCACTTTGGCATTTCTGCATGGGCTCAGCCTTGCCTGACTGACATATCTGAGATGTATGTGGTGAGAGATATAGGGCCATACCTTCCTCGGAGTAACGATCAGCGTCAGATTGGCACTTCATACTCACTTAGCTGCAGCACATTTCCTCCACGTCGGTCTTGCCCCACCTTCCTGACTCAGACCAGGTGAGATCCAGGCAACGCAGCTGTCCACGAGATGCAGTATCAAAGTCTAACTGAGTGGGAGTGAAGGAGGACACTCTCCCTATTTTACTTCAGTGGCTACCATAAAGCAGGTAAGGTTAAATGTTCAATTGAAACTGATGGGCCAAGAAGATGGTAAGTGGATAGGATTTGGGGGGGGGGAGATTGGAGTTCTGGAGGTCGGGAAGATGGGGGTTCAGATATTGTGGGGGCTTGGGGGGTCGGAAAATGAGGGGAGGAAGGGTGGGAAGGATAGAGGGTCAGATATGGGGGGAGAGAGATGGAAGGGATAAGACTTTGGGGGAGGAGGGATGCGGTTCGGACATTGGTGAGGGAGGGCTTGGGAGGCGTTGGGCCTTGGTTGGGAGGGCTTGGGGGAGTTCAGAGCTTGGGGTGGGTGTGCTGGGGGGCATCAGAGCTCTGGATAGGAGTGCTGGGGAGGGTCCGACCTCTGGGTGGGAGGGCTTTGGGGACTTGGACCTCGAGGGGGGGAGGCTGGATGGCAGGGGGAGGGGTCAGACATTAGGGGTTGGGGACGGTCATCAGGTGGTGTGGGGCATCAGATATTGGGGAGGGAGATAGATGGGGTGAATCTAGACAGAGGGTGGGCAGGCTCAGACATCAGGAGGTGTTGAGGGTTGGTCATCATGAGGGTTGTGGGGTGGAGTGGACATCAGGAGGTGTGGCAGTTGGTCATCAGGAGGTGTGGTGGTTGGACATCGGGGGGAAGAGAAGGGGGATGTGGGTACACTGGATCAGTTGGGATGTGGGGGGATTCCCATGTGGGGATCAGTCTGGGTGTTTAAATTGTTATGCAGAACTTAAGCGCTTACCCTGGTGGAACCATCCGAAGTTAGCAATTAAAATCACTTTTCCAGATGGTTCCCAGCGTAGTGCAGTTGTCCAGGCCAAGTTAGCACTTCTGCATTTTTGCCACGAAAATGCTGAGCTCGGAAGTTTGGAGAAGGATTCCCCAGCGCATCATTGGGATACCCCTCAAACCTGACATTGGGGAATCCATGTTACGGTCCATAGAAAAAGTAAGAATTATTTTTGGTCTGATGCCGCAACCCAGGGGCGGGGATGCGATTCAGTCTGGTAGAGACTTTCTTTTGGACACCTTAAGGATGCAAAAATAGTGTCTGATACACGTGCACATCTGTGATAAAATGTACCAGATACTATTTTGGTAAGTGTATCATTGTGCTCACCTAACGTCCAGAGGAAATATACAGAGCAGGCAGATCACAATGCAGAGCAGTGGTTAGCACAGTAGCTTCACAGCTCCAGGGTCCCAGGTTCGATTCCCGGCTTGGATCACTGTCTGTGCGGAGTCTGCACGTTCTCCCTGTGTCTGCATGGGTTTCGTAAAGGTGCTCCGGTTTCCTCCCACAGTCCAAAGATATGCAGGTTAGAAGGATTGACCATGTTATATTGTCCTTGGTGTCCAAAAAAGGTTAGCTGGGATTGCGGGGATAGGGTGGAGCGTGGACTTAAGTAGGGTGCAGACTCGATGGGCCAAATGGTCTCCTTCTACACTGTAAATTCTATGAATGACAGTCAGTATGTAATACTGATTTGACACTAGTGCTACCATTTTGGAGACCACACTCCAATCTAGGTCCTTTCTCAATCTCTCACGGCTGAACAAGATGTTAAGCAGTATGAAGAAGCAATGCTCCTTAAAGGGATAGTCAACTTACAGGCCAGTTGCTGGCTTCCACTTCTTCAATGGGGAGCTGCTGTGTGACCATAAGTAACACATCATATAGATAAATGCTCAGTACCCTGACATCATTCAAGTTACATTCATTTCACTATGGTCTTCGTGTGATAGCTGTAATTCAGTCACCATTGCGACTGGGCAACAATGGCTATCCAATATTGACATGGTTTATAAATCAAATTAATGTGTGCAGCATGCATAAAATGTGATCCAAGTTACCACAAGAAATCTGAGAGGGTTTCCTGAAGCAACAATTCCATTGCCTGCAGTCCTTGTGGGTCTCAAGATTTGTGGTGGTGTGCTGCATGCTGTGCAATGTTGCCATCATGAGGAAACCGCTCTTGCCTCATTTTATCAGATAAGCTGAGGAACGGGAAGGGAAATTGCACCCTCGGAAATCCCCTTCTGCCTGAATTATACTTGAACTAATTCAAATCTGATGCCAGTAACCTCAGTACCAATTCCTCATTGATGAACAGGCTCACATTCCTTCTCTTCACTCTGTCACTGACCATCATAGTGTCCTCTTGGTCATAATGCAAAAATGAAATTCAACACAAAATATGCAGTCCAACCCAAATTCATAAATTAGGTATGCCATATTGTATAGAAAAACAAGCTAATCATTCCTGCGCATCACCCTAGAGCCTGTCTTCCGTTTGCTTTTGTCTGTTCCAGTGTTCGTATTGGACACTACCCCCCTGATTACAGCATGGCTGGTAGATGGCTGCTGACATTCAGTGGAGGATGTACCATCTTAGCATAGGTGGCCTGGCTGGCAACAGTAAGGGCAGTAGTGAAGTGGCATGGGTAGGAGCAAGAATGAATACCCCTGAGAGAGGACAAGTAGGTTTGTGCTCAATGGAGCCACCATCACTCTCCAGGAGCGGTGCTTTGGCAATCCTAATAATTTGCTGCAAAACAGGGTGATTGACAGCTGTGACACCCTAGAAGCCCCTTTGAATATTGGCATCCAGAGCAATGAAGGCAGCAGTCTGAACTTCCTCTCCAGCACTCCGATGTTGGATGACTATTGCTTGGGCTGCAATGAGACATTGACCATCAGATGTTGTACCATGGTTGTAACAGGGTTGGAAAAGGTAGGTTCCATGCTCTGCACAAAACCCTGTATCAAGTTGGTGCTGTAGTACTCCAGTGTACCAACCATTTTGGGTGTGTATATCCGAGAGCCTATTTTCACTCTGTTCCATCAAAGCCCTCAGCTGAGTCCTCTGTGTCATAACTTCTGTCCAATCTGCTGAGTTGACATCTGCATTATCCTCTCCCCTTAGTCTTATTGCTGTGCATGTATCCAACATTTTGACACATCTAGATTCTGCCTCTATTCGAGCCTCTAAGATATCCATAGGCTCTGAAATATGTTAGGGTCTAAGCTGTAGCTGTGAGTGCGAAATCAAAGGGGCTTTGTGTCTTCATTACCTCTGTTTTCCTGATGTTCTTCACTACCTCGGCAGATTGTAGTTCTTGAGTAGCTGAAATGAAATATGAGCAAGGATTGGGTGCAGGGAGAGAAAAAAGTAGACATTCATGTACCATCTGCAGCTGGGAGGTCAGACATTAATTCAGGATGAAGGTGTAAGTGGAATAAGGTGTGAAGATATCTGTTATCTTCAAATGATTCAGCCCTGCTGGTGTTTATATCCTTGGCAAGACACTTCCTATAATGGCCAGTGTCATCTCCTCCTCGGGAAAAAAATGTGCTGGTGTGCCTTTCTCCAGAAATTTGAGGCCTACATTTGGTGTTAAACTAAGGTACTTACATTGGCATGATGACAGATTTGGTCCCAATGGACTGGGCAGGAAGACAAAAAGGTAGGACAGCTTATAAACAGTGGCAGGCATTTAAGGAGATATTCAATTCCTACCAACTAAGATATTTTCCAGAGAGGAAGAAAGATTGTAAGAGAGAGAAAAATGCATCCGTGCCTAAGTAAGGAGGTTAAAGATATTATTAAGGTAAAAACTAAGGCATACCATATTGCAAAGGTCAGTGGCAAGCTGGAGGATGGGGAAACTTTTAAAGACCAACAAAGAATTACTAAAAAGTTAACAAAAAGAGCAAAGGTAAATTATGAGAGAAATCTAGCGCAAAATATAAAAGCATAGCAAAAGATTGTGTAATTTTTTAAACAATGCCAATTAAGGGGCAATTTAGCGTGGCCAATCCACCTACACTGCACATCTTTGGGTTGTGGGGGTGAGACCCACGCAGACATGGGGAGAATGTGCAAATTCCACATGGACAGTGACCCAGGGCCGGGAGCAAACCTGCGTCCTTGGTGCCGTAAGGCAGCAGTGATGACCACTGTGCCGTCACAATTCTATAATTATATAAAAAGGAAGAGAGTAGCTAAAGTCAATGTTGGTCCCTTAGAGAATGATACCGAGGAGTTAATAATGGGGAACAATGAAATGGAAGAGACACAAAATCAATATTTTGCTTTGGTTTTCACAGTGGAAGACAAGAGACCCCTCCCAATAGTATTGATGAAAAGGAGTAACTTAAAACAATCGCCATCACTGGGGAAACAGTAGTGAGCAAACTATTGGGATTAAAGGCCGACAAGCTCCCAGGGCCTGATGGCCTACATCCTAGAGTCTTAAAGGAAGTGGCCGCAAAGATAGTAGAGGCATTGGCTATAGTATTCCAAAATTCCCTGGATTCTGGAAAGGTTCCAGTGGATTGTAAAAAGGCTAGTGTAACACTCTGTTCAAAAACGGAGAAATGCAAGGGCAGTACGGTGACGCAGTGGTTAGCACTGCTGCCTCATGGCGCCGAGGTCCCAAGTTCGATCCCGGCTCTGGGTCACTGTCTGTGTGGAGTTTGCATATTCTCCCCGTGTTTGCGTGGGTTTCGCCCCCACAACCCAAAGATGTGCAGGCTAGGTGGATTGGCCACGCTAAATTGCACCTTAATTGGAAAAAAATGAGTTGGGTACTCGAAATTCATTTAAAAAAGGGCGAAAGGCAGAAAGTAGGAAACTAAAGACCAGTTAGTTTAATGTCTGTCTTTGGGAAATTGTTGGAATCTATTATTAAGGAAGTAGTAATGGAACATTTAGAAAGTCGAAACATAATCCATCAGAGTCAGCACAGTTTTATATATATTTTTTTATTATTGTCACAGGTAGGTCTACATTAACACTACAATAAAGTACTGTGAAAATTAAGGGTGAATTGTGTTTGACTAATTTGCTAGAGTTCTTTGAAGATGTAACAAGCAAAATGGATAATGGGGGTTCTGTAGATGTTGTGGATGTATCTGGTCTTCCAGAAAGCACTTGATAAGGTGCCACACCAAAGGTTAATACAAAATGTAAGATTCCACGGGGTCGGGGTAATATATTTGATTGGATTGGGTATTGGCTAACCAACAAAAAGTAGAGAGTGGGGATAAATAGGTATTTTTTTGGTTGGCAAGCTGTGCCACAGGGTTCGGTCATCTTGTCCCAATTATTTACAATCTATATTAATGACTTGGATGCAGGGGTAGAAGGTACAATAGGCAAATTTGCAGATGACACCAAAATAGGTGGGATAATAAATTGCAATGAGAAAATAAGACATTTACAAATGGATATAGATAGATTAGGTGAATAGGCCAAGATTTGGCAGATGGAATTTAACGTGGATAATGTGAGGTTATCCATTTGGGTTGGAGGAATAAAATGGCAACTTATTATCTAAATGGAGAGAAACCTGGGTGACCTTGTGCACGAATCACAAAGTTAGTATGAAGGTGCTTCAGCTAATAATAATCTTTATTGTCACAAGTAGGCTTACATTAATACTGCAATGAAATTACTGTGAAAAGCCCCTGGTTGCCACATTCTGGCACCTGTTCGGATACACAGAAGGAGAATTTAGAACACCCAATTCACCTAACAAGCACGTCTTTCGGGACTTGTGGGAGGAAACCGGAGCATCCAGAGGAAACCCATGTAGACGTGGGGAGAACGTGCAGACTCCACACAGACAGTGACCCAAGCTGGGAATCGAATCTGGGACCCTGGAGCTGTGAAGCAACAGTGCTACTGTGCCGCCCATAAGGAAGGCAAATGGAATTTTAGCATTTATTGCTAATGGAATAGAGTATAAAAGTAGGGAAGTGCTGTTGTAACTGTGTAGGGCATTGGTGAGACTGCATCTGGAGTACTGCGCACAGATTTGATCCCCTTACTTGAAGGATGAAAATGCATTAGAGGAAGTTCAGAGAACATTCACCAGATTGATTCCAGGATGAAGGACTAGTTTTATGAAGAGAGATTGAACAGTTTAGGCCGATACACACTGAAGTTTAGAAGAATGAGAGGAGATATAATTGAGATATAAAAGATGCTAAAGTAGATTGATGGGGTAGACTTAGAGTGGATATTTCCCCTTGTTGGACATTCTCGAATGAGTGGCCATAGTTTTAGGCTAAGGGGTAGCAGATTTAAAACAGAACTGTGAAGGAATTACTTCACTCAAAGGGTTGTGAATTTGTGAAATTCTCTACCCCAAAGTGCAGTGGACGCTGGAACAATAAACAAATTTGAGGAGATAGTCTTTTTAATTACTGGCGGGTTGAAGGGTTATGGGGAGCGGGCAGGAAGGTGGAGATGAGGCTAAGATGGAATCAGCCATGATCTTATTGAATGGAACAGGCTTGAGGGGCGGAATTGCCTCATTCTGTTCCTAGTTCTTAAGCTGTCTTTGTTTATGCACACCTTCTCCCTGAAGAGGGAGGGATATGACCGAGTGCTCTGCAATATGTTTAGGATATATGTCTGCCATGGCTGATTGTAATGTGAGATGTGGGTGTGTGGCTTGAAAAAATGAGGTTAAGGTGAAGCATATGTGACCCCAAGTTGGTTTCTGGTTGGAAACCTCACAATACAAGTGACCTTGAACCTGGAAAAATGGGTACATTTGGCTCTGCTTGTGGGCGGGGCACGTTTTGGGTGAGGTCAAGTTACGTGCTTGCTCAGACAAGGAGGTAGGGATAAAAAATTGCTCCTAGGAATTTTCTGTGTTGAGGCTTTTAGGTTAAAAATGTTTAATTGGGAGCTCCATTGTTTGTGTCATTGGAATTATTATTGATTTGTGCAATTTTGATATTTTTGCTATTAAATGCACGTGTAAAGAAGAAATTCAATGTTGACTGCTGTTGGGAGAGAAATATTGACAAGAAAGACTGATAACATGAGTGACAGAGGCGAGTGTATGTGAAGGAATACTGTAAACGATGTTGAATCTGAGTCTTTTTAATGATGATGAGATACTATTCTAGTTACACAATGCAGTATAATAATGAGATAGATGATTTTAAAAATGTATTTAAATACAGAGATTATGGGGAGAATCTCTTTGGAGGATTGAACGTTATAAATCTTAAGTATAGACGCAGATGGTCAAATATTCAATGAAGCATGATGGTTTTTGTGTTGTTGGGAGCACATAAATACCATCTGTGAATGCAAATGGATGAAAATGCAGACTGCAAGATTTGAGTGATGTGAAACATTGGACCTGTTTTTATGTGAACAGAAGAGTTTAAGATTGACAGAAACATTTATAATTATGAAGAATTGGGACATACTAGGTAGAGACAGGCTGTTTCTAGTCATTGAAGGGCCTGGAACAAGCAGACAGATTGAAGATGTATAGATTTAGGACAAAGAGAAGAATCTTTTATTTTGCACAGAATTGCAAGACGGTTGCATCCATTCCCAGAGTTAGTGATTGAAGAGCACACCTGGTCAAGATATGACAACTGATTATATTTTGTCAAAGCTTTATCTTCCTTGAATGGTTATTCATATTTGTTCACTTTTTGAAGTTATTTAAATTGGGCAGAATCTTTGGCAAGGTTAAAGTGTTGACCATGGTTTGTGGAAGGAACATGGTTGAATGGCCTTTACTGGGCCCATAAATCATGTTTATGACTGAAATTTGCACTTTAATATATTTGGGGATATATCTGGAGAAATGGTCAATAAATGCAAGACATTAGGAGATACCACAGTGTATCTAAGAGCACTTGTGGAGAGAAGGGCTAATGCTTCAGATTCAGATCCTTCACAATGGGTCTAAACTAACAATAACTGGCTTGTTCTCTCAACAGACCCGGACTCTCAACAGACCCGGACTGACTGCTCAGTGTTTTCTATTCTGGTGTGGCATTTATGATAAGTTTGGAATGCATGTTTTTTTGATGGTACGTTTGGAACTGGCCCTGGTAGCTAGAATGGGTGCTGCCTTTTCTGGGATTTTGACACTGGTGTTAATGGAACGATTGGAGCTGGTGTTTGGGTTGGAGCTTGGGGTGATTATGGCACAGTTTGAAGTGGTTATAGTGCAGGGTGGTGGGGGAATGGTTGGAGCTGGTGCTGGGGGCGGGCAGCAACTTGCATTTATAATGGGACATTCCCAGTGGCTGTTGGAGCTGCTGGTGATGGTATGGGGTGATGCCAATGCTGGGGTATACCTGGTTTGACTGGTGCAGCGCTGTCGCCTGCCAGGTGCTGGGGAGTGGGATTAAAACCAGCGCGGCTCAGTTTCTTCTCTCTGGCCGGCCGGCCGCAGGATGACGATGGGCTGAATGGGTCCCTTTCTGCCCCGGTCTGTGAGCAGGAGGGCATTCATGGCCAGGGTGTCCAATCTTGGCGTTTGGACCGTGCCAGTTAGCTGGTGTTTGCGGTAGAGGGAAGGTGGATGTTTGGCTTTGCTGCTGCTTTGGACATGAATATGTTGAGGGGAGCAGTGAGTCAGTCGGTGCGGTTTGTCTTGTGGCCGCTCTGCCCAGTGTGAGCAGTGTCTGCTCTGCCTCCCCTCGGTAATGAGCAGTGTGTGACCCCGGCCGCCCGGCTCCCTGGTTGCCACCCACAGGGGACCCAGTGGCCGCTCCGCCCCTCTCCTCCTCCTCCTCCTCTCTTCCCCAGCCGCTATAAAGAGAGAGCCGGAGCCGCTCCCTGCCGGGTGAACATGGCGGTTTAGACCATCCCGGAGTCCAGCATCGTGAGTGCGGGTCTGGCAGGAGCAGCGATCCCCGGCAGCCGGTGCCTGTCCCCATCGGGCGGGAAGAGCCCCTTTTCTGCAGCCACCATCTTACTGAGAGGGAAGCCGGGCCACTCGTCCCGGTGAGTCAGTGAGCGAGGCCTCGGCCGGCAACTTTCTTTCAGTGAAACTTGTTCTCTTGCCCTCCCCGGGTTTCAGGCTGCCCGCACCTGGTGTTCGGATCCCCCTCATGGCGGCCGGGGCCGGACCGGGCCTCCCTCACCCCGCTGCTTCCTGAGTGAAATCGCTGCTCGGGGCCGGCTGTCCCGCACCCTCTTCCTCCTCCTGCAGTGTGAGGCATGGTGCTGGTGTCGGGCTGTCCGTCTCCTGGCGCAGCCGGCTCCTCTGCTGCGGGCCGGAGCCACATGGGGGGAGAGAGAGAGATTCACCTGCTCCATGTGCTCCGAGCCCGCGTTCCGGAACACGGAACAGCCCGGCACCATTGACACGGAGTCATAGGAGTGTGAGGGACCCTGTGTGTGTGTGTGTGTGACCCTGTGTGTGTGTGTGAGGGAGAGAGTGTGTGTGTGTGACCCTGTGTGTGTGAGGGAGAGAGAGTGTGTGTGTGACCCTGTGTGTGTGAGGGAGAGAGAGTGTGTGTGTGACCCAGTGTGTGTGAGGGAGAGAGAGTGTGTGTGTGACCCTGTGTGTGTGAGGGAGAGAGAGTGTGTGTGTGACCCTGTGTGTGTGAGGGAGAGAGAGTGTGTGTGTGACCCAGTGTGTGTGAGGGAGAGAGAGTGTGTGTGTGACCCTGTGTGTGAGAGGGAGAGAGAGAGTGTGTGTGTGAGTGACCCTGTGTGTGAGAGGGAGAGAGAGTGTGTGTGTGTGAGTGACCCTGTGTGTGAGAGGGAGAGAGTGTGTGTGTGTGTGTGACCCTGTGTGTGTGTGAGAGAGTGTGTGTGTGTGTGTGACCCTGTGTGTGTGTGTGTGAGAGGGAGAGAGAGAGTGTGTGTGTGACCCTGTGTGTGTGTGTGAGGGAGAGAGTGTGTGTGTGTGTGAGTGACCCTGTGTGTGAGAGGGAGAGAGTGTGTGTGACCCTGTGTGTGTGTGAGAGAGTGTGTGTGTGTGTGTGACCCTGTGTGTGTGTGTGTGAGGGAGAGAGAGTGTGTGTGTGTGTGTGTGTGACCCTGTGTGTGTGAGGGAGAGTGTGTGTGACCCTGTGTGTGTGTGAGAGAGGGAGTGTGTGTGTGTGACCCTGTGTGTGTGAGGGAGAGAGAGTGTGTGTGTGAGGGGGAGAGAGAGTGTGTGTGTGAGGGGGAGAGAGAGTGTGTGTGTGAGGGGGAGAGAGAGTGTGTGTGTGAGGGGGAGAGAGAGTGTGTGTGTGACCCTGTATGTGTGAGGGAGAGAGAGTGTGTGTGTGACCCTGTATGTGTGAGGGAGAGAGAGTGTGTGTGTGACCCTGTATGTGTGAGGGAGAGAGAGTGTGTGTGTGACCCTGTATGTGTGAGGGAGAGAGAGTGTGTGTGTGACCCTGTATGTGTGAGGGAGAGAGAGTGTGTGTGTGACCCTGTATGTGTGAGGGAGAGAGAGTGTGTGTGTGACCCTGTGTGTGTGAGGGAGAGTGTGTGTGACCCTGTGTGTGTGAGGGAGAGTGTGTGTGACCCTGTGTGTGTGAGGGAGAGTGTGTGTGACCCTGTGTGTGTGAGGGAGAGTGTGTGTGACCCTGTGTGTGTGAGGGAGAGAGAGTGTGTGTGTGTGACCCTGTGTGTGTGAGGGAGAGAGAGTGTGTGTGTGACCCTGTGTGTGTGAGGGAGAGAGAGTGTGTGTGTGACCCTGTGTGTGAGGGAGAGAGAGAGTGTGTGTGTGACCGTGTGTGTGTGAGGGAGAGTGTGTGTGTGTGTGTGAGGGAGAGTGTGTGTGACCCTGTGTGTGTGAGGGAGAGAGAGTGTGTGTGACCCTGTGTGTGTGTGTGTGAGGGAGAGAGTGTGTGTGTGTGTGTGACCCTGTGTGTGTGTGTGAGGGAGAGAGAGAGTGTGTGTGTGTGTGTGTGTGTGTGTGTGTGTGACCCTGTGTGTGTGTGTGGGAGAGAGTGTGTGTGTGTGACCCTGTGTGTGTGTGTGAGGGAGAGAGTGTGTGTGTGACCCTGTGCGTGTGTGTATGACCCTGTGTGTGTGAGGGAGAGAGTGTTTGTGTGTGACCCTGTGTGTGTGTGTGTGTGTGTGTGTGTGTGTGACCCTGTGTGTGTGTGAGAGGGAGAGTGTGTGAGGGAGAGAGAGTGTGTGACCCTGTGTGTGTGAGGGAGAGAGAGTGTGTGTGTGTGACCCTGTGTGTGAGAGGGAGAGAGAGTGTGTGTGTGACCGTGTGTGTGTGAGGGAGAGAGAGTGAGTGTGTGTGACCCTGTGTGTGAGAGGGAGAGAGTGTGTGTGAGAGGGAGAGAGTGTGTGTGAGAGGGAGAGAGTGTGTGTGAGAGGGAGAGAGTGTGTGTGTGACCCTGTGTGTGAGAGGGAGAGAGTGTGTGTGTGACCCTGTGTGTGTGAGGGAGAGAGAGAGTGTGTGTGTGTGTGAGGGAGAGAGTGTGTGTGTGAGACCCTGTGTGTGTGTGAGGGAGTGTGTGTGTGTGACCCTGTGTTTGAGGGAGAGGGAGAGAGTGTGTGTGAGGGAGAGTGTGTGTGTGTGTGTGACCCTGTGTGTGAGGGAGAGAGTGTGTGAGAGGGAGAGTGTGTGCGTGTGACCCTGTGTGTGTGTGTGTGTGTGTGTGTGTGACCCTGTGTGTGTGAGAGGGAGAGAGTGTGTGTGTGAGGGAGAGTGTGTGTGTGTGACCCTGTGTGTGTGAGGTAGAGAGTGTGTGTGTGTGTGTGACCCTGTGCGTGTGAGGGAGAGAGTGTGTGTGTGTGAGGGAGAGAGTGTGTGTGTGTGAGGGAGAGAGTGTGTGTGTGTGACCCTGTGTGTGTGTGGGAGAGAGTGTGTGTGTGTGACCCTGTGTGTGTGTGACCCTGTGTGTGTGTGACCCTGTGTGTGTGAGGGAGAGAGTGTGTGTGTGTGACCCTGTGTGTGTGAGGGAGAGAGTGTGTGTGTGTGTGACCCTGTGTGTGAGGGAGAGAGTGTGTGTGTGTGTGACCCTGTGTGTGTGAGGGAGAGAATGTGTGTGTAACCCTGTGTGTGAGGGAGAGAGAGTGTGTGTGTGTGTGAGAGGGAGAGAGAGTGTGTGAGAGGGAGAGAGGGAGTGTGTGTGTGACCCTGTGTGTGAGAGAGGGAGTGTGTTGTGACCCTGTGTGTGTGTGTGTGAGAGGGAGAGAGTGTGTGTGTGAGAGGGAGAGAGTGTGTCTGAGAGAGGGAGAGTGTGTGTCTGAGAGAGGGAGAGTGTGTGTCTGAGAGAGGGAGAGTGTGTGTCTGAGAGAGGGAGAGTGTGTGTCTGAGAGAGGGAGAGTGTGTGTCTGAGAGAGGGAGAGAGTGTGTGTCTGAGAGAGGGAGAGAGTGTGTGTCTGAGAGAGGGAGAGTGTGTGTGTGAGAGAGGGAGAGAGTGTGTGTGTGAGAGAGGGAGAGAGTGTGTGTGTGAGAGAGGGA